>NW_017566996.1:442903-590873 GCF_001661265.1 Saitoella complicata NRRL Y-17804
ACACGCATGTTTCGACACCGAGTTTTGATTGGGCTGCTGCTGGGATGAAGATGCCGCAGAAGGCTGTGGATGAGTGGGGTTGTGATGTCTGTCTAGTCACCAACAAAGCCACCGCTGACAAGTGTATTTCGTGCGAGACGCCGAAGCCAGCGCAGAAGACAGCGGCGAACACGCATGTTTCGACACCGAGTTTTGATTGGACGGCTGCTGGGATGAAGCTTCCGCAGAGGGCGGCTGATGAGTGGGAGTGTGGGGCTTGTATGGTTACGAATAAGGGGGATGCTGGGCGGTGTATTGCTTGTGAGAATCCTAAGTCCTAAGATGGAGGGGGAAAATCTGATGTGGGGAGTTGGTGTGGTGGGTGCGGTTGTGCAGTGTCTGACGAGTATTCTACAGCATAGCCTGTCGTGAGGGGTCTTTTGGTGATATGAAGGATTTTATGATAATAAAATATGGTAATCAAAACATTCTCTCGGTGTAAGCTATCCCATAAGTGTTCACGTCTCCATTTGTAATTGACCGGGCTACAGTACTGACGACCGCGCACGTCTGCGAACGAAAGCAGCCGGCAGTCTACGTCAACTGCACCATAAAGCTCGATAACGCCAGCAATTGATCGCAGGACATCTCGATCGACTTCTCCGTATTACGTCGTTGTACATGGTTCAGCAGCTGCACTACGGAAAATTAGTTTAAGGGCATCGAACAACCCGCATCGACAAACTCAACACCAGACGACAACACATACAAAATGTTCGCAGCAAGAAGAGCACTCTACACCGTCTCGGCACGCCCCGTTCTCCATGTGGCTCCCCGTATCGCCGTCGCGACCAGATCATATGCCGATAAGCAGGGTGCGCCGACCAAGTCCCACCCCGATGCCACCATGCCCCACATCACCGAGGAGACCAAGGCATACGAGAGGATTTATGAGAAGGGAAAGCCTACCACCGACCAATCACCAGTGGAGGATGAGGGCGTGACTGCACAGGAGCTGATCGAGGGTGACGCCGAGGCCGAGAAGAACGCACCAGAGGTTGTGAAGGAGAACTTGAACAAGTTCGCCGTACCAGAACCTTTGGAAAAGGGAAAGTACGATGATATTGTCCAGTTATTCGTAGGTGTCATCATGAAGGACGGAAAGAAGGCTCGTGCGCAGAACGTTTTGCAGAAGGCATTTGATGTCCTTAAGCTGAAGACAGGCGGAAACCCTTTGCAGGCTTTCGCGGAGGCTATGGAGAGGGCTGCACCGTTGATGTCAATCCGTACCAGTGTCAAGGGAACCAAGAAGGTTCAGGTGCCTGTACCATTGAACGAGAGACAGAGGCACAGGCATGGAATCAGGTGGATCATCAAGCAGTATGTTGCACATGATTCTCGGCAAATGGATGAGCTAACAATTTTTGCAGCTCCGAGTCACGAAAGCACAAAGAACTCCACTTGAGGATTGCGGATGAGTTGCTTGCTGTCTTGGATGGAACCAGCAACGTGTTCAACGACAAATTCGAAGTTCACAGGCAGTGCTTGCTTAACCGTGCCAGTGCTTCTGTCCGTGGTTAAGTGTACAACTATACCAGCCTACTTGAAGGCATTATTTAGCATAGCAAAGAACTATTTGGATAATTCTCGTGTTCGTCCCTGTTTGAAACCCTGCGTCATAATCTGCACGGTTAAGTCCCCACGTAAACCCGGCACTTGCAATTGAGCACAGCGCATAAACAGTCAACATTTGAAGGGCAACCAGTTCCAACACCCTGATGGATCAAGAAGATTCAACGAATAGATCATCAATAGAAAGCCTTGCAGCATCTGGCATCTTACCTGTTGACCTTCCTCGATCACTGGACGACGCACGACCATTGTCTTTACCTAGAGCAGCATCCAATTTTCTCGATCCATGGACAAGTCAGAATACCGAACCAGATGATTTACCACTACCGCAACCAGCGCAATTGAACTTCGGCTTCGGCGGTGGAGAGGAAGGGGACGATGTGGATAGCATTCTCAATGATCCGTCGTTATCCGACTTTACCAGGCGACAGCAATTGCAAGAGGTGTTTGGCCGAGCGGCATCAAATGGCGATCTCGACGTAATACGAAAAGTTATTGATGGACCGGGGCAGAAACTTGTTGATGTTGATGCGCAGGATGAGAGTGGGACGACGCCGTTGATCATGGCAGCGTGTTTCGGTCGAACAGATGTTGTGAAGGCATTGTTGGAGGCGCACGCGGATGTGAACAAGCAGGACAAGTACGGGTGGACAGCTACGATGTGGGCCTCAAACAACAATCATCCGGATCTGATTAAGGAGCTTGTTGCGCATGGTGCGTCCACCACGACGAAGACTACGAGTGGGCGAACAGCATTGGATTTCGCGGCGCCGGAGACATCTACGGAGGTTGCTGGATTCTTGACGAGAGGTAATGACGATAGTCCTGAGATTGGGACGTTGGGCATGATGGCTGGTTCGGACGATTGGTATGACCGAGGCGGGTTCTCGGAGGATAGGTTTGAGGAACAGATGGCTGAGGATGAGTTTCAAAAGAGGTTGATGATGGAGAGTGCGGCGAATTTGGAAGTGGATTTGTCCAGTTTGGGGTTGGATGATACGACTGATTCGCCATTTCTGGAGGAGATTGATGAGGGGCCGTCGTTTGATTATAGTCGGTGTTTGCCGTCGCAGATGTTTGTGTTTTCCGAGGAGGACCTACCGCATATCTTTGATGTTGTCATCACCCGGATGCAGCCCGTGCGGTCACCAGCCCAGAAGCCTGTTCCTGCCAACGTGCTCTTTCTCTGTGCGAGATTTGCACATTATTTCAGTACGCCAGAGTTGATGATGAAGCTGCTGGATGGTGCAGTGCTGCGGATACAGGATGTCACCAAGAAGCGAGCAGAAGACATGGCAAATCTGGCGTTCTGGATTTCGAACTGCACGCTGCTGTTATACCATATGAAGAAGGACCAGGGTTTAGTGGGCGTAACTATTCCACACCAGCAGGAGATTTCGGAGCTGATCAACGATATTTGGATGCTGCTCATCCAAGATGCGGAGCGAAGACTGGATAAAGTTCTCGATGCTGGAATGTTGGATAATGAGACCATTCCGGGCTTGCAGAATGTGCAGTTCGAGAATGAATGGAGATTATTCAGGTCGCGGAAGAAGGAGGCGCCTGTTGAGGGCGTCCGGCCACCTTCACCACGGCGAAGAGCCGGACCCTCGCCGAGGAATATCACATCATTGCTGTCATCGACATTGTTCGTGATGGAAGCGTACGATGTGCACCCTGTCATTATCGCTCAAACCTTTTCGCAACTGTTCTTCTGGGTTGGAGGAGAGCTGTTCAACCGCATAATCACGAAGAAGAAGTACTTGGCACGAAGCAGAGCAATGCAGATCCGAATGAATGTCAGTGCTTTGGAAGATTGGGCAACGCGCACCAACATTTTACGAAAAGAGGAACAAAGCGAGATGTCGTCACAGCCGAGCATCCATGAGGCAGCACGGCACCATCTTATACCTGTTAATCAGCTCCTACAGTGGCTGCAGGTGTTATCGTCGATTGGGGATGATGTAGATGCATTGGAGACTACCCGTGAATCACTGCACAGACTCACCCTGCCACAGCTCGCACGGGCAGTGCGAGATTACCGGTATGAAGTGGGTGAAGGCAAGCTTTCTTCCGCGGTGAAGAAGATTATCTTTGATGTGCCGACTCAGAAGGCGGATGAAAAGCAGAAGATCGACAGTCTGGCTGATCATCTGTATGAAGAGGAGGATGCGATCACGTTGGATACCACGTACATGTTACCATTCAAGCTTGCCACTACAACTGAGATGATTCTCGCGTACGGTGCCGGTATCGGTGGTACGAACCGGGAAAGGGAGAGAAGATATACCCCGTTCCTTCCTGCCGAGTTTTTGGATAAGCTTGATGCGGAGAAGAAGAAGGCTCAGGGCGAGATTGAATCTGGGAGTAACGGCAAGACTTGGGAGGAGGAGGCTGCTGGTATCGAGGATCTGCGCAGAGCTGATCTTTCGACAGTGGAAGCGCGATGGTAACAGCATAATGATTCCACTCTTTGGCGTTTTCGGTGCGCGGTTAGGAACAAGACTAGCATATGATACAGGCATGAATTACAAGCGTTATCTGTCTTAGTCTCCTCGTATGTGTAAATGATCGACAATCTCGATGGTTTCATGTCCTAACGGCTCTTGTACACCCGTGCTCGTTCAAAATATTAAAAGACATCTCAAACATGGTCTCCTGAATCTATTCGTACACCTATACTCCTTGTAATTGGCCTTCATCGAGTTGCGGAAGCTCTCCATACCTCTCAGTCTTGACAACTGGTGTACGAAAAGCATACAACCGGTCCGGTCTGGTATCTACGCAACGTCCAAGAGATCGATCACTGATAGCACACACATCACTCTCAACGGCATTGTGAAGCGCACTCGGAGCTCAACGTCAAGGAAGCGACCACTCCTCATCGATGTTTCGTCTCCCGGATCGGTCTCGGAATTTCCCACGCTATGATTAAGCTGCGAAATAAATACCCAAACTATTCTTGCGCTGTTGACATGGCATGCTGCCATTTGTACAAGATTGGTTCCCTCAGAACTCAGTCTTCAAACAGGCATCTTCAATGGTTGCCACTGACAAGCCTTTCATCCTGGGTTTGGTGTAAGCATCCGTGCGTGTAAGGGCGTCGACATGGACATTGGAAAGCACAACGCGTGTTGCTTTGATAGTCATCACTTTTCAGTCCAACGATCGTAGATATCTGTTCTCATAGCATGCACACGATGTCCTTTGAACATCCACAAGGACTGTAACTGCAAAATAACACCTCCAAACAAGAAATCGTTCAGATAACAAATATATGGTTGCGCTCACTGTCACGATAATCGTTTCGGCCTGTTGGCGCAATGGTTAGCGCATCCGTTTCCGGTACGGAAGGTTCCCGGTTCAAGTCCGGGGCAGGTCGCCTGTTTTTGTTTTTTTTGTGTGTCATCTGACCTCCCTTTAAGCATAATTCGTGGACGCGAAAGGGTCTTGGACTGACGAAAGTCCTTTTTATTGCGCATCCAGTTCGCCTTTGATTGCTGTGAGCTTTCGCCCGTGGCAACTCTGCTCGTGGCTTCCCGAGTTCGGCAAAGTGCTCTTCCCCAGTCCTTGCCCCTGCAACGTTGACATTCGCATCTTTCTCCCAATATTTCCACATCCACCAGCTTGGGGAAAAGAACCAAACGCGAATCATGTCGGAATCACCAATAATCGAAACCATCTCCTCCGTCCCCGGCGGCCACCCCTTCCAATCCCTCGACATCCTCCGTCCTGCATCCTTCGACTCCTCAACCGTCTCCCGCTGGGTCATCTTCATCCACGGTGGTGCATGGTAATCTTGAAAGTGAAGATTCTTTTACAACAGAGACTGACGACTTCAAAAAATTACAGGCGAGATCCAAACAACACCAGCAAAGACGGACATCCACTCCTCACCTCCCTCCTCTCCACCACCACAACCACCACTTCCCCTCCCTTCGGGTGCGCATCACTAAACTACCGTCTCTCACCCGACGTAACACACCCCGCTCACCTGGATGACTGTATCTCCGCTCTCCGCCTGCTACACGAGCAATATGGTATGCAAGAGTATATCCTCGTCGGGCACTCCGCCGGTGCGACACTGGCATTCCAAATCGCCCACGCCCTTTCACCCTCACAGAAAGGAGACCTCGGAACCCTGAAATCATTAATATGTACAGAAGGCCTCTACGACCTCGCTGATCTATGCACGGAATACCCTGACTACACCTCCTTTGTCGAATCCGCATTCGACTCGGTCCGTGCCGCATCGGTCGCAAGTCCGGTGAATCTGTTAGAAGGTGTGGAGAAAGAGGGGGTTGAGGTTGTGTTGGTGCAGAGTATGGAAGATGAGTTGTTGAGTCCGTGGCAGACGGGTCTTATGGAGGAGAGGTTGGAGAGGAGGGGGTGGAGTGTTGAGGTTAGGGGGGCGGCGGGGAAGCATGATGAGGTGTTTGTTGGACCTGAAGTAGTTGAAGTCGCTAGAGAGGTGATCGAGAAGGTGTGGTCGTAAGGTTTGGGGGTTGTGGTACGGCAGGGGACATTGAAGCGTTGACGGATAAGAATGCTACGAACAAGGTAGACGTGATAGAGATGCACCAGTATGCTTATTAGGCCTTCGCGTACGAAAGGACTGCCTCCTAAATCTAATCAAATGACCAAGCACCGAAACGCCAGACCCAATTGCTCAAACACCCCGGGTATGACGCGTCCCAGATTTCCAGAACGCGTAAAGCTTCAAACGCCATATCTCGCATCCCATCACGAGAAATCCAATGACATCTGCGCGGCAACAGCCTGCAAATCATCAACCTGTAAGAGCATTGTGAGCATGAACCTCTTGATCCCCATCAAAGCAATCACCTCGAGCATGACAGCCCTATTCTCATCCCCCTCCTTCGCCATCCTCGCTTTCTTCTCTGCGACAGCGCGGTGTACAGCTTCTGTACGCAGTTGTTAGCTCACGATCCTCAAGAAAAGAGGCTTACAAAGGCATACCAGTTGCGAAGATTTTCAGGTATTCACCCGCCATTGCAAGTGCGGCGGCATTGGTCTTTGTCTCGTCAGGATGTGCGAAGGCGCGTTGGAAGATTTTGTTGAGGGTTTGTGGAGGGAGGGAGGGCATTGCTTGGAGGTCGAATACCTCGTTGGTGGTGCTTGTGTTTCCGTTTGCGTCTGATGACATTGTGGATGGCTGGGATGGTGTTTTGTCTACGTTACCGAGGAGGTCTTTTGTGCCTGGCGGGATGTTCGATGATGATGTAACAGCCAAGGGTAGTCCCAATCGATCCGCAAATGGATCGCCTTCCCTTAAGATCCTCCATAATCTCAATACGAAATGTTCACGCGCATCACTCGCCATTCCGCTTCCCGCTCGATCACCTCCACGGTTTTACGTCATCCTTACCCACCCCTCTCCCACCTCGCCTATAAATCCCCTCTCACCTCCTCCATTTCCAATGTCAAACCGATCAGAACCTTCACAACAACACAAATTAGAAAAATGCCCACCAACGCCGCTCCCACAGCAGACCTCGTCGCTTCCTCCCTCTTCGACTGTTCCGGTCTCGTTGCCGTCATCACCGGTGGTGGAACGGGTATCGGTCTCATGATCGCCCAGGGACTCGCCGCGAACGGTGCCAAGGTCTACATCATCGGTCGTCGTAAGGACGTTCTCGAAACTGCGGCGAAGGAGCACGGATCCGACACGAAGGGTGAGATCATCCCCCTTGTAGGCGATATCACGGATAAAGCGCAGATCGAGGAATTGGCGCGCCAGATCAAGGAGAAGGAAGGACAGGTTAACTTGCTTGTCAACAATGCCGGTATCTCGGGTCCTACTGGAAAGGCAGAGGGTAAGGACGCGGAAGAGTTCAAGAAGAATCTTTGGGGACAGGAGTTCAGTGAGTGGAATGATGTCTGGAACACCAATGTCGCTTCGCACTACTTCACCACCATCGGATTCCTTCCCCTCCTCGAGGCGGGAACGAAGTCGAAGACTGGATTCTCTTCGTCGATTATCAACATTTCTTCGATTTCTGGGTTGACGAAGGACCACCAATCCCACTTCGCGTACAACTCCTCCAAGGCCGCATCGATCCACCTCACCCGCCTCATGGCAAAAGAGTTCGCGCCTCTCAAGATCCGCGTGAATACCATCGCTCCTGGTGTCTTCCCCTCGGAGATGACGACGGATGAGTCCGATGACAGGAATGTCTCCGTGTATGACAAGGAAATGGAGATTCCCGCCGGAAGAGCTGGCGATGTCAAAGAGATGGTTGGGACGGCGTTGTATTTGGCGAGTAAGGCTGGGTTGTACACGAATGGTGTTATTATTCCGGTTGATGGTGGGTTTTTGTTGAGTGGACCTTCCGCTTACTAAACCAAAACGTCACGGATGTGGTAGGATACGATAGTGGATGACTAGGAATATACCAACTGGCCTTGATGGTCCACCTTTTTATGAAGTTATTTTTGCTACGGCAGCTGTGCTGCCCTTGTCCACTGTTCAACGGTACCCGTTCTTCCCACGCTCATTGAGAAAACTTCAACGAACCAACCTTGAACGTCCGTGAGTTTAACATAATCATTCGTTGATGTCTAGAAGTGTCAAGACATTTCACGGCTCATGATACATTTTCTGGACGTCTGACTCTCATTACTCTCCGGCATGCTTGGTAATTAAACCTTGTTTCGTAGCATGCATATCCGCGTTTCAAACAGACTCCCTTGCTCGAAAAAGCTTACCCAAGCAGCAGGGATAAGAAGGAAAAATGCCCAGCCTCCTTCTGACGCCCCCTTCTCTATAAATCCCCGTCCTCCTCGCTGATTCGAGGTTTGTCCTCAGTCAACCCACTCACTACATCCCCATCACCAAAAGAAGACGCAGGTCGTCTTCGAGTTTTTGTGTTTCGTTTCACTTCATCCGTTTAAGTTATCAGTTTTTGCGGAGCAGGTCTCTTGCAGCATTCCATCTCTTACGTTCAAGAATCATTCGATAATGTACGCCTTCTCTACGATCACCTCTCTCCTCGCCTTCTCGGCCGCACTGGTTGCTGGTCAGGCCAACATCACGGCTGCTTTCCTCAATACCACTGCTGTCAATGTTACGAGCAGTAACAAAGCTATTGATGGCGGTGCGTTGGCGAACACCTCTTACGCCTCTTCGTCGGCTGTTACGCATGTTGTCGAGGTTGGAAAGGGTGGGTTGACCTTCAACCCGCCCCAGCTCCAGGCTGCCGTCGGCGATATGGTCCAATTCCAATTCTGGCCCAAGGTACTTCCCATCACTCTCCCCTCCCCCTTCATTCACCTAACCGTTGTCGAACAGAACCACTCCGTCGCCCAAGCCGCCTTCGCAAACCCCTGTGCTCCCATTCCCGCCGCCGCCGGCGTCGCCCAATTCTGGTCCGGCTTCATGCCCGTCTCTAACTCCTCCACCTCCATCCCGACCTACACCATCCTCGTCAACAGCACCACTCCGCTCTGGTTCTACTGCTCGCAGGGAGACCACTGTCAAAGCGGAATGGTCGGTGTGATTAACCCTACTTCCAATAAGACGCTCGAGGCGTTCAAGGCTAGTGCGGCAAAGGCGACGGAGAACCTCAGTCCCGGGCAGGTTCCGGTTACTGGGGCCAATGGGACGGTGGTCGGGGCGAATGGTACTGTGAGTGGGACTACTGGGGGGCGTGTGAACTCTACTTCGGCGAATGGGACGATTGCGAGCTCTTCGACTGGTGGTGCTGGACACTTGAATGTCGATGTCATGACTGTTACCTTGGCTGTTGTTACCGGTCTCATTGGGTTTTCCTTCGTTTAGATAGCCTTGGTGAGTTGTGAGATCTCTGGGCGTTGTTTGGATGATTGTATATTCTTGGTGATGGAATCTGATAACTTAGACACAACACGATGTGCACTGTTCGTAGTAACGTAGGGCATGATGAGCGCTGTAAAGGTCCAGAGCACCTGAATTAAGGTAGGTCTTTTTTTGAACGGGGTCGTAGGGGTTAGTCACCTTGCTCTCAGTAGTTGACAAGGCCCAGACTGGTATGTACAAACCTTATTATTGACCCAAAGGTATGCGATCTAAATCAAAAGCACCGAACGAACGCCGGTTGAACAACGCCGCAGCACAAGAAACCCTAATCTTGCATATATTGCGCAATCTATCGTACCACGCTTCGTGAATGTTGAATATTCGTAAAGCCACTCAGCCTCATTACATCCCAAAACAACCTCTTTCTCCCTCCTCGATATCGTGCTCACCTTCAGATCCTCCGTTCGCTCTGAACATTTGGCCTTTTGACGCCTAGATGATGTACTTCACAACCACCTGCAACAAGCATGCGCTGACAATAGGAATGACCACATTGTCATCCAGGCCAAAGACATCCAATTGCTCGGCGAAAGCTCCAATGATACCCGTGATGGCGCACAAACCTCCCAAACTGACCTTGCTGGTCTTCGGGTTCCAGCTCAAGGTTTCGGCAGATCCACCTCCGGGGAAGAAGTACTCGTCCTTGTAAGTAGCCAATACGCCCCAGAAAAGGTAACCAGCAGCAGAACCAACCGCGGCAGCAGAAAGGGTACCGATGAGGGACTTGCCGGGGCGAAGGGAAGGACCGTAGCGTCCCCACGCACGACCGAAGCCAGAGGCAGCAGTATCGCACCACGAAAGAAGAAGAAGAGAAACAATGGCAATGTCCTGTGAGAAGGTGCATCAGTGGGACATTCCACGAAATCTTACGATCAAGAAGCTTCTCACCTTGGGGAAGAATTTCATTACTGTCCAGGCACCGACGAGATACCAGATAACTCCATTCCATCCCATACGTTCCGACTCACGCATCAAGAAGCCGAGGACACGGATGTAGAAGTTGTTGAAGTTTTGATAATTGAAACGGAGCCAATCGGCCGCAACGATTGGGACCAACATGTAGAGGAGGAAAGGGGTAACCGAGGTGGCCTCGACACCGGCACAGTACATCGCAAGTGCAAGGAAGCCGATGGAAGAATGAAGTGCTTTTCTTTGGAGCTGTTTGCTGGTCAGTTATATTCATTGAACTGCAGATTTTCAACAAACCTCGTAGACACGCGCAATCCTTGCCCAGAACGTCTCCTTCAGCACAATCTCTTCCTCATCCTCAACATCACTCGCCAAAATAGACTTGCTCCGTCTTCTTCTCGGTCTTGATCGTGCGGTATCATTCAACTCTGATCCCGAACTCAAGGCTGACTCGCGTTCAGGGGAAACGGTTAGGATATTGTTCTCATCGAGAGATGTAAGTCGTCCTAATGACGGGGTACCCGTAGGCTTTGTCATCGACCGTGTTGCTGGCCTGTGAGTAGGCGATGGAGACGACATTTTCGCTGTTCTCTCGATCTTCTTGGTTTTGTCGAAGTATGGGATTTTGTGAGACGTGTCGACGTTACAGCTCGACGCGCCAGACGTCACCCAAGAGTACGACTGACCTGTAAATATCCGGATATCTGGAAAGCCTCCGAAAACTCATGAAATCACTGTGAGAGGGTCAATTGATACTGGGTGAATATGGCCTCGCTACTTTCTTCGATCACGGGGCGGAAGACAGCTTCTTCACCGCAGAAATCACCGTCGAAGGCATCGTCTCGACCACCGCTTGTTGCTCGTGCTCTATCACGGCGGACGACATCGGGACTGTCTGAGACTCAAGAGCAGGACCGTGTTGTGCTTGACATCGGCTGCCGGTACATCCGGGCAGGGTTCAGTGGAGAGGCAACCCCATTGGCCTCAGTACGCATGGCGACAAAAGGCATGAAAAGGCATTGGGAAGGTGGACGGAAGACATGCAATCCTGTGTGTATGCTTGAAGGGGAAGTTGGGACGCTATGGGGACTGGATGTACGGGATTGCGACACGGGAGTGCTCGACGATACACTGGAATTGTACCTCCGGCAAATATACCAAAGGTACGTTCGTACCAGATTCTTTCGAGGGCAAGAGATTAATGTGATCGCAGATACCTCCTCGTCGACAGCAAAACCAAGAAAGTCATCCTGACCGAATCACCGCTAACGCCAATACACATCAAAATGGCAATGGCACGAATACTGTTCACCTACTTCCAAATCCCCTCAATAACCTTCATATCCTCGCCAACCGCAGCCTGCGTCGCTTCCGGCGTCCGTAACGGGTTTGTGATAGATATCGGATGGCAGCAGACTATCATTACCCCGGTCTACGATTTGCGACCATTGACACCGTTTATCGTCCGTACAGGTATAGCAGGTAATCGTCTCCATAGACGTGTCGAATACCTCCTCCGAAACTATGGGTTTCCCCCACTACCGCCAAACTCTCGAGCCGAAGACACTGAAGACTTCTGCCAACGCGGCTTAATCTGCCTTCCCACGACACGAATTCCGTCACCCAAAACCACCGCAGACGAAGATTTCCGATCAACATATGACAGCGATACCCGTACCTCTGACGTCGAATGGACTGCACCGACGACTGGAGAGCGCCACATGATTCCCGGCTGGATCCGGGATGCGGCGGTCGAGATCTTCTTCGAGGGTGCGGAGGACGAGTATCAGGATAATGATGCGAGGTCACTACCCCAAGCCGTGACGCATTCTCTCCGGAAATGCTCGAGGGACATTCGTGCGCAGGTTACGCGGAACGTCATCCTCACAGGCGGCTGCTCCAATATCCCTGGTATCCGTACCCGTATCCGATCCATCGTCCAATCCTCACTCTCCAAAATAACTGGATCGGCGGATGCCGGGGAGAGGGTGAGGGTACTCGAGACTCCGAATGAAGCGGCATGGGTTGGTGCTAGTTTGTTGGGGAGTATGCGGGTACAGGGATTATTTGAGATTACGAGGGGTGAGTGGTATGAGGGTGTTGGTGTGCCGGACTGGACGCAGTTTAGGGAGATTGTGGGGGTGGAGGCGGAGGCGAAGGGATGATCGAGGACGGAGGGGGGAGGAAATGAAAGCTGTAGCTTATAGCACAGATATCTTGCGGTAGTAGCCAAAGGCAAGACCGCAGACAGCAGAGCAGGACGTCAAGGGACGGACACAGCAGGCAAGGGAATATGCAATGTATTTTCGATTCCGTATGCAAACTATGCATGATCTTTATACAAGAAACTTTTAGAGGACCCCAAAACTCCGGTTTGAACAAATAGCCTTTTGCCAACTTATAATCACACACTCTCTTTTCACCACCACCTTACATAGTAATCTCCCTCGTAACCGAGTAATCATCCAATCCCAATCTCGTGATCGTCTTCACATACGACTCCGGATCCTTTCTTCTCAGATACTTCAACAAACCCTGCCTCTGGTGCACCATCTCCCTCAAACTCTTCCAGGCAGCAAGGTCCTTCTTCTGGACTTTGCAGTGTGAGGCAAGGAAGTGGATCCTGGCCGTCAAGATCGCGGATTGGACTTCGGTCGAGCCAGTATCTCCCGGAGCGCGCTGGAACTGGAGACGAGCGTACTCGATGTTTTTAAGTTGAAGGGCCGGGGAGTTGGATTGCTCGAGGTTGAGAATACGTGCCATTGCAGCTTTCTTGTGTGCAGCCACTTTACGGATCTCAGCGACTTGGTAGGCGGGAGACATGGTGTTTAGTTTTGCGGGTTTGTTTTCGAAGAATTGTTGCGCATCGTCCGACGTAGCCTGCAATTCGGAAAGCAAAGGCTTGCTTTGGACGGTTTCTTCCTGGTTGGGGCCACCAGCGAGGAAGATCTTGGTTCCTTCCTCAATTTCTTCGGGTGTTGCGTCAAGGGCACGGATTTCTGCTTCCTCGGCTGCGTCAAAGACTTCGCGGGCGTGTTCTGAGGTGACGAAGAAATTGGCCCGGTCAGGCCATTCTTTTTGAACCTTCTCGGTCGAGGACAAGAGAATCTCTGTCGGGCGGAGGAGGCCCCTGGTAAACTCTGTTGGTCGTCCAAGGATGTAGTCACTAGTATTCGTGCGCTGCACCTTGAGCTCTGCCTGCCTGGCGATGTTCTTCTTCTTTAGACGGATGGCTGCAAGTCTGCGTTTGGTGACCTTGTGTACGGGGGCGGTGGAGGAGAAGGTACGGGCAGCGATGTTTGAGGGGATGGAGAGGGTGAGGGAGCGGAACGCGGAGGTGAGGGAGGTTGATCTGTTCATCGTACTGGCAATGGCGATAACGCGAGGACGGGCGAACGAAAGGAAACGGGGGAAAAGCGACAAGCTGCGTAAACGGGTGGACTCTGATCTCCCTCGAATGCGAAGACTTGAATCAGGCGAAAAGGCCGTTGAAGATGATACAAGAGGTTCTGGTTGGATTCCGTCTGGCTCCAGGATTTCTTCGAGCAAGGTGCGGCGATCGCTGCTTGTTCGGGGTGTAGTCAGGGCGCACGAAAAAAGTGGCCAGGCAGAACGGCGAGCGAAACGAACGACGACCTCGACGACCTCGACGACCTCGACAACCCCGACGACTCGACTATCCCGCCAGCGCACGATACAATGGGTGGACTTCTGTACGTCTCCTTCGCTCCGTTTATCGTTGGATCAGGCTGACCTCTCTTGCAGTATTCTCGCTGAAACCAGTGCCGGTGTTGCCGTCTTCAAGGTTAGTCCCATTGCTCGGCAAATGGAAAGGACGAATGAATCACAGTCCTTTCTGAATTTGCGCAAGCAAACGCAAATAGAATGATGAGATGTTGACTGTGTCGTTTTTCTATTTGTAGGCAAAGGACAAGATCCTCAAGAAGCCCGAGAACCTTGCCGAGGAGTTCCAGACCGCTGAGGGTGCTGCCAACTTGTATGTTGTCATTGTCGCTGGAGTCATATACAGATGTTAATTGTTGCGCAGGTTGAAGCTCCAGGCTTTCTCCAAGTTCGAGTCTACTGCCGATGCTCTCGACACCGTCAACGCCTTGATCGAGGGTAAGGTCTCCTCCAAGCTCCAGAACATCCTCGAGGACATCTCCGACAAGAAGTCTTCCCTCGTTGTCGCCGACCCCAAACTCGGTAACGCCATCAACAAGATCGCCGGCCTCGACTTCAAGATCATCTCCGACTCCACCGTCGCCCCTCTCTACCGTGGTATCCGCGAGCACCTTTCTTCCCTCATTACCGGTCTTACCCCCGATGACTTGAAGATCATGTCCCTCGGTCTCTCCCACTCTCTTTCCCGTCACAAGCTTAAGTTCTCTACCGACAAGGTCGACACTATGATCGTCCAGGCTATCGCTTTGTTGGATGATCTCGACAAGGAGCTCAACACCTACGCTATGCGTGTCAAGGAGTGGTACGGATGGCATTTCCCCGAGATGGGCAAGATCTTGTCCGACAACCTCGCCTACGCTCGTGTCGTCAAGACCATGGGTTTCCGCACCAACGCCTCTACCACCGACCTTTCCACCGTCCTTCCCGAAGAGCTCGAGGAGGCTGTCAAGCAGGCCGCTGAGATCTCCATGGGTACCGAGATCACCGACGACGATTTGGAGAACATCAACCTCCTCGTCGACCAAGTCCTTTCTCTCTCCGCCTACCGTGCGCAGTTGTCCGACTACCTCCGTAACCGTATGCAGGCCATCGCTCCCAACCTTACCGCCCTTGTCGGAGAGTTGGTTGGTGCACGGTTGATCGCCCACGCTGGTTCCCTCATCAACCTCGCCAAGCAGCCCGCTTCCACTATCCAGATTTTGGGTGCCGAGAAGGCCTTGTTCCGTGCTTTGAAGACCAAGCACGACACACCCAAGTACGGTCTCATCTACCACGCCTCCCTCATCGGACAGGCTGGTGTCAAGTCCAAGGGTAAGATCGCGCGTATGCTCGCTACCAAGGCCGCTCTCTCCCTCCGTGTTGACGCGCTTGGCGACGAGAAGAACGACACTGGCGCCCTTGGTTTGGAGTCGAGATTGAAGGTCGAGAACCGCCTGAGACAATTGGAGGGTGGTAAGCCCATCTCCTCCGGAAACGCGAACCAGACCCCCGTCGGAACGCAATCGACGAAGAAGTTTGAGTTGAACGGTGCTTCTGGGTACAATGCTGACGCCGATATGGCCGACGCACCTGTGGTCAAGTCTGCTGCTGACAAGGTTGGCTCTAAGCGTTCAAGACAGGATGAATCTGATGCTGAGGATGAGGTTATGGCTGAGGTTGAGGAGTCTGGTGCTGTTGAGTCTAAGAAGGAGAAGAAGGACAAGAAGGAGAAGAAGGATAAGTCTTCCAAGAAGCGCAAGTTGGAGTCTGAGGAGGCGGAGGAGGAGCCCAAGTCCAAGAAGGACAAGAAGGACAAGAAGGAGAAGAAAGAGAAGAAGGAGAAGAAAGAGAAGAAGTCCAAGAACAAGGATTAAGTGGTGAAGTGGGGTGAAAATGGGGAGAGTGGAAGAGACTATGATCTAATGTTGTAGCATATTGGGTTGTTTTTTGTGCGTTTTCTATTTGGTTCATTGGTTATACGGGCTGCATTGTGGGTTATCTTTTGCTACGATCATTATACTACCACGGTTATACAGGTCCAT
The DNA here is from genome assembly GCF_001661265.1 of Saitoella complicata NRRL Y-17804. NCBI lineage: Eukaryota > Fungi > Ascomycota > Saitoellomycetes > Saitoellales > Saitoellaceae > Saitoella > Saitoella complicata. The sequence continues at coordinate 458,987 of NW_017566996.1, forward strand.
CTGTTACTGTTCACTGTTCATCGTTCTCTTGGTCATGGGCCTGTTGCTGGAGCTGCACGTGCCCTGGCTGGTCTCGAAAAGTGGTAACGCGGAGAGCTCAAAAACCTTATTAGAGCACCCAAGTTATATCAATCCAGCAATCTGTTGGACCCTCTGATCCCCTCCATCATTCCTGCTCAACTCCTCCCCGATAACTCCGAAGACATGACAAGAAACCTTGTCGTTTTCGGTACCTCTTCGCACCCGATACTCACCAGCGCAATCTGCGACCGCTTGGGTATCGCAGAAGGAAATGCCCAGCTTGGGAAGTTCAGTAACGGAGAAACCTCTGTCCAGATCTTCGACTCGGTTCGAGAGAAGGATGTGTACATCATCTCGCCTGGATCTGGGCACGTCAACAATAACTTGATGGAGTTGTTGATCATGATCTCGGCGTGTAAGACTGCGAGTGCGAAGAAGGTTACAGCTATCCTCCCTGTCTTCCCATACTCCCGGCAACCGGATTCTACGCATAGGAAGACCGGGGCACCATTGTTGCAGCGGACTGTGAAGGAGATTGAGAAGAGTGCCGGTACTTATACGTTTGAGTCGAGACCTGGGACGCCTGCGCCGACGGAGAAGAAGGGTTTCAACTTGGGTGATGTGAAGGATAAGGAGTTGATGCCCCCTCCGAGCTATAATGGTGGAGGACGGCCACCGGTTGAAGAAGTTATGAAGAAAACGAGTGGGTATAAGGATTGGATCGCCCAAGCTGGTACGCTGGTCGCGGATCTCCTCACCTGTGCCGGCGCGGATCATATCATCACCATGGACCTCCACGATCCCCAGTTCCAGGGATTCTTCGATATCCCCGTCGACAATTTGTACGGAAGGCCATTGTTGCAGAGGTATATTGTCAGCCAGATCCCGAATTATCAGGATGCGGTGATTGTCTCGCCTGATGCTGGAGGCGCGAAGAGAGCGACTGCGATTGCGGATTCGCTACAGATGGATTTCGCACTTATTCACAAAGAGCGGAGACCTAACCGGCCGAAGATTGGAGATAGGGAGGTTGCTAGTATGATGCTCGTCGGGGACGTCGAAGGCAAGGTTGCGATCCTCATCGATGACTTGCTCGATACTGGCAACACCATCACCCGCGCTGCTAAAGTCGTAAAAGACCACGGTGCGACAGCCGTCTACGCACTCACAACCCACGGCATCTTCTCCGGCGATGCGATCCAGAGAATCAATGCGAGTGCGTTGGATCATATCATAACGACGAATACTACGCCGCAGGAGGAGAATTTGAGGTTGTGTTCGAAGTTGGATATCATTGATGTTGCGCCGGTTTTCGCTGAGGCGGTGAGGAGAATTCATAATGGAGAGTCGGTGAGTATGTTGTTTGATTATGGCATGTAAGGGTCTTGATTATAGAGAATAATTTGAATGTACGCATAACTCATTTGTTTGTGCAGGTGGTTGTGATCTGATTGGGTATATTGGGTATATCGACGATCGCTGGCTATCGCTCTCGTTATGCTTATATCTTCTCCGCAACACTACCACCACTGAGCCTCGCTTGTATCGCTGCATGATTCTTGACGCCCTCAACCCATTCATCGCCGAAGACGTCCACACAGGCGCCAGTAAAGTCCACACCTACTCTCCCAAGACTTTGTGCGCAGTAGAGTAATTGCGTTAGTAGAGATTGCCGTCCACCTGTGTCTGTCATCTGAGGGACGTGTTCCTCTAGTGTTTCGCGGATCGAGGTAACGAGGTTTTGCGCGAATGACGGTAGGAGATTCTTTGCGAAAGTCCGTTCCACCAGACCAGTACCATCGCCGTGTGATGACAAGCCGTCGACGGCGGTGTCGTCGGGGAAGATGGAGCGGTATTGCATGAATATCGCAAACCCGTATTCTCGAATAAGCTCCACGTATCTCTTCATATATCTTGCTGAATCATTTTGCAATGGTTTCAGTGTCCCAATCATATCCTCCAAATGCTTCCATCTCGACAACAGGAAGATATACCGCAGTTCTGGATCCGTTAATTGTGTACTTCGCCGGAGATATCCTATGACTTTGATCGCGGTGGGTAGTTTGATAGATTGTCGCAAGAGAGTGAGCAGGTTTGATACCATGTCCTCCATACTCGAATCAACTTCTTTCACCAACTCCTCTAGTAGGGGATGCTCCGAGAATCGCATAGATAGTCGCCGGACGTGGGCGGTGAGATCCATCGCTTCGGTGTAGTACCCGTTTTGTACGCATGTCGCGACCAGCGACGGCATCTCCAGGATATCGAGTAGTCTGTCGTGGTTTGAGAGGAGGAGGGATGCGCGGGTTCGCTCGGTTGATTGCGCGGAAGCGAAGGTGTTGAACTCCCCTACTGCATTGCCTAGTTTCGTACATTGCTTTGAAAGACCGTCGACGCCGGTGGAGAGGGTCTCGTAGCTTGTGCGGTACGCGTCTGCGTGATCTGCGGCTGAGACGAATGCGTCGTGGTCGCGTTGGCCTGAACTCTTGAGGGTTGCTGATAATGAGGCTTTTTCTGATTCGAGTGCTTGTTGTTCGTTTGCGAGGGAGGGAAGGGAGATGCTCGTTAGGCGGGAGAGGTAGGAGGTGATCGTTGGTGTGGAGGTTGAGGAGATGATCTGCTTTAGAGGATCTAGGATGTCGAGAAGGGGACCGAATGCGTAAGAGTCATCCTGAGCTGATTGATCTGTTGACATAGGACGTTGACAGCTGAGCTGTGAACTGACAACCAAGTTCGCTGTAGAAAACTCACGGTGTTCGAGTTGGTTGTACTTGGCTGAGACGAGACCACTCGTGCAGCTGCATTCTACGACATGTTACACCAGGGCCTATTTGATAAAGGATTCTCAATTGCCTTGGAGAATAGTTCGTATTGTCGGTACAGCAATGAAATGATTATAGATCCTTCTGAACCTTGCCCCACGCCTTCGCCGTCGTCCACATCTCCACACAGTTCCCCCTTGTAAGCACCTCCCTCGCCGTCTGCTCATCCTCACACCTCCTATACTTCCACATCCTGAAATTCCTCTGCCTCAAGTCCCCTTCCCACACCAACTCACACCTATTCTTCGTCAAATCCTGCTCCATATCTCCATCTAAGTCTTCCCGCAGTGGAGCGTTTTTCGAGGCATCGGTCCAGTCGATTCGTTCGAGCATGAGATGTTTGTACTTTTTGACGGATTTTGGACCGCCTTCGACGATGACGAGGTTGAAGGAGGGGTTGAGGATGCCGACACCGGTGAGGCCGTGTTGATTTGCGTTGACTTCCACTTTAAACTTATTCGATCCTGGTGGCAAGAACTCGATTCTGAATACGGCGCAGCGGATACCCTTATCCCCGTCTTTCTCCAGTTTCTCCAAAACCTTTTCTCGGCGCTGATCGGGGGTGAGTTTGCGTTCCTCGTTGTCTTGCTCGTGTGCCTCTTTTCTTGCGGCGACTTGTTGGCGGACTTCACGCTCCACAGCCGTGGGATCCTTTACCGCCTCGGAGGTGAGTACCCGCATCAAGTTGTTCAACTTGACCTTCGGCGGATCAGGCGGGATCAATCCAAGACGCTGTTGATCTTGTTTGTCCTTTAGACGTTCAGCGCGTGCTTGCCGTCGAATCTTCTTCTGCTCCTTCTTCGTCAACACGAGCGGTCGAGCGGGAACCGGCTTCTCCCCAGGCGGAGGAATCGGGATAGGGTGCTGGACATAAAGCGTAACAATCGAATCCGGGCCAGCGATTTTGAAAGGCTCGTCGTAGCTCTTGTCCGTCACGAGACCTTGATCCCACCACTCCACTTCAGGCGGCTCCTCCTTCCTGAACGCATTTTCAGAAGTATCGAGTTCGTCTTCGAACCCTGCCTTTCGTGCAGTCGCGGCGATACTCCGCTTGAGTTCTTCGAGACGGGCTTGTTGCCGGAGAGCGGCGGCTTGCTGGATATACCGTCCGTGCTCGACGAACTCGAATGACCGCCCCGCGCGGGATTTCGTGGGGTTTGCGCCGAGGGAGGGATCGAAGTAGGAATTTTGGGAGAGGTCTTCGTCGGGAGTGTCGTAAATTTTGAGCACTTTCCGCTTCTTGGATTGGGTTGTGGTGATATCACCCATGAGAGCAGGGTGGAGACCGACTTTGAGACCACTGCCACCGGCTTCGGATCGCCCAGCTTCCTCGAAATGTCTAGCCCCTAAGGCGCTTACTCGACCACTAACTTTGGCTTTCGCTTCGGCGACACGCCGTTGCAGGTCTGCCATGTCAATACCAGGAGCTGAAGATGGAGACGCGGCGCTGGCGTTTCCAGCTCTCATGGCAGCGAGCTTGGCAGCGATCTGTGCCTTCGCTTGTGCGATGATGTCGACCTGGGACATACCGGCGCTTCCCGTAGCAGCAGGATCGGGACCGCTCTTGAGTTTCTTTCCAGGAGAATCCTCACCGCCGTCACGAGGCCGTTTTCTCTGATCCATCCTCTTCAAACGTCTTCTTGAATTGTAATTGTGCGTATGCCGGCACTTGATTCTTACGCGGTCGTGGCTGGTGTGGCTGTGTGCATGCGGTACAGGATTTTTTGAACAGCTGCTCGAAGCAGCACGCAGTTGCTTACGGCCGACCGACCGACCGACCGACCGTACGGACATTTTCCAATTGAAGGGAAAGGCAACGGTCGCAATTCCCCCCCTCCCCCCACCCGTAGCAGGTCTACAGTCACGTTGCTCGGGGTTTACCAACAGTGAAAGTGAGAGTCGCCCTCGACCACCATGAATATCGCACGCCCTGTGTCATCTGAGATCACGAGGATTGAGTTCAGCTTCTTGTCGACGCAGGAGGTTGAGCAGCTTTCCGTGAAGCAAATCACAAACCCCGTCCTCCTCGATAACCTCGGTCACCCTACCCGTGGTGGTCTTTACGACCTCGCACTCGGTCCTTTCTTGCGCGGTACTGTCTGTGCGACATGTTCCCTTGACGAGCGGTACTGTCCTGGTCACTTTGGTCATATTTCGTTGCCGGTACCTGTGTACCACCCCCTCTACTTCACCCAAATGTACAACCTTCTGAGATCGATTTGTCTGTATTGTCACCACTTCCGATTGGCGAAGACCGAGGTACATCGGTACGCATGTAAGCTCAGGCTTATTGATGCTGGGTTGTTGATCGAGGCCGAGGACCTTGATTTGCTGCAAGCTAAGGTTAAGAAGGGAGGCAAGAAGGCTGAGAGCAAGGAGGAGGAGGACGATGAGGAGACCGATGATGATGATGCGGATTCATTCATGGAGCGTCGGGATAAGTACGTTAGAGATTGCCTCCGCCGTGCTGGTCCCCACAAGACGAAGAAGACCACTATGCTTGGTGAAGCTCGGCGACGCCTGATTTTGGAGTTCTTGAAGAAGCTCGGATCCCGTAAGAAGTGTGACAACTGTCAGGCGATTTCTCCTTCGTACCGCAAGGATGGGTATGCGAAGATCTTCGAGATGCCTCTGAACAAGAAGGCGGCTCTCTACATGCAGCAAGCCGGTATCCGCCGTGTCAACGTCTTGAACTCCTCGAAGGCAAAGGGCGCTACTAGGGATGCGGATGCCATGGATGTGGATGAGGAGGATAATGGTATCTCCACCATGTCTGACGACGAGAACGAGGTTGACATCGAGGAATCCGACTTGAAGTCCTCCGGAGCATCTGGCAAGTACGTTCCATGTGCCGAGATCCGCAACCATCTCCGCCTCCTCTTCATCAACGAGCGTCAAATGTGCAGCCTTCTGTATCGTGCTCGCGGCAAGGATGGATCCGGCGCCGACCAGTTCTTTATGCACGTGCTTGCTGTTCCTCCCACCAAGTTCCGTCCTCCATCAAAAATGGGTGACGCTGTTCACGAAAACATTCAAAATGAGCTCTTGACCAAGGTCCTTCAGTCTTGTCAGATGATTCGTGATCTGAATGACCAGATCCAGAAGTCTCAGGACCCTGAGGCTGATGAGGATGCGAAGAGCTTGGGCAAGGTGTCTTTCGAGAGATTGATCAACGCCTTCGTACAAGTTCAGCATGATGTCAACTCCTTCATCGACTCTACCCGCAACCCAACTACCTTGCCTCAAGGAAAGCTACCACCACCGGGTATCAAGCAAGTTCTTGAGAAGAAGGAGGGTCTTTTCCGTAAGCACATGATGGGTAAGCGTGTCAACTACGCTGCTCGTTCCGTCATTTCTCCAGATCCCAACATCGAGACTTCTGAGATTGGTGTACCACCGGTTTTCGCTACCAAGCTTACATACCCCGAACCTGTGACACCCTTCAACGTCCAGGAGTTGAGACGTGCAGTGATCAACGGACCTTCAGTTTGGCCTGGTGCCACTCACATTCAGAACGAGGATGGTCGTCTTGTCAGTTTGGCAACCATGTCCGTCGAGCAGAGAACCGCTTTGGCGAACCAGCTCTTGACCCCTCAGGATTCTCGTGTTTCTGGCTTCGCCAACTCCCGAGTGATGTCCACTAACAAGAAGGTCTACCGCCACTTGAAGGATCAGGATGTTCTCTTGCTCAACCGTCAACCTACTCTCCACAAGCCCTCTATCATGGCTCACCGTGCTCGTGTGTTGCCTGGAGAGAAGACCATTCGCATGCACTACGCCAACTGTAACACATACAACGCCGATTTCGATGGCGACGAGATGAACATGCACTTGCCGCAAAACGAGATCGCTCGTGCTGAGGCTATGATGATCGCCAACACTGACTCTCAGTACCTCGTACCCACTTCCGGTGACCCATTGCGTGGTCTTATCCAGGATCATGTTGTTATGGGTGTTTGGATGTGTAACAAGGATACTTGGTACACTCGTGAAGAGTACCAGCAGCTTTTGTACGGATCCTTGAAGCCGGAAGACTCGACCGCCAATGAGGGCAGAATTCTTACCCTTCCTCCCGCTATCATGAAGCCCAAGCCCATGTGGAGTGGAAAGCAGATTTTGTCAACTGTCTTGCTGAACTTGAAGCCCTCGGACCGTCCCGGACTGAACTTGCGTGCCAAGGCTAAGGTTGCCGGAAAGTTCTGGAGTCCCAAATCTGAGGAAGGTGTGGTCATCTTCCACGATGGTTACCTCTGCCAGGGTGTTCTCGACAAGGCTGCTTTCGGTGCAAGTGCTTACGGTCTTGTTCACTCTGTCTACGAGATTTATGGTGCTACTATCGCGGGTAAGTTGCTCAGTGTTCTCGGTCGTCTTTTCACAAAGTACACACAGTCGCGCGGATTTACCTGCCGAATGGATGACTTGCGTTTGAACCCGGAGGGTGACAGGTGGAGGAACGACTTGAAGAAGGCGGGTGCGAACTTCGGTACTGATGCTGCTCGCGAGTACGTTGGTCTTTCCAAGGAGTCTGATGGTTCTAAGCGTGATGCTGCAGAGCTTAAGAAGCGTATGGAGGAGGTTCTCCGTGATGATGAGAAGCTTGCCGGTCTCGACTCTGCCATGAAGGGTAAGATGAACGGATTGACTTCGTCTATCATCAACAAGTGTATCCCTGATGGTCTGTTGAAGAAGTTCCCTCATAACCACATGCAGACCATGACTGTTTCTGGTGCTAAGGGTTCCAATGTCAACGTGTCTCAGATCTCTTGCTTGCTTGGTCAGCAGGAGCTTGAGGGTCGGCGTGTGCCAATCATGGTGTCCGGAAAGTCCTTACCTTCGTTCAAGGCGTTTGACACCAACGCTCGTGCTGGTGGTTTCATCGCTCAGCGTTTCTTGACTGGTATTCGTCCTCAGGAGTACTACTTCCATTGTATGGCTGGTCGTGAAGGTCTTATTGACACTGCTGTCAAGACCTCTCGTTCCGGTTACTTGCAGCGTTGTTTGATCAAGCATTTGGAAGGTATCCGTGTGCACTACGATCACACTGTTCGTGACAGTGACGGTTCTTTGATTCAGTTCCACTACGGAGAGGATTCCCTTGACGTCACCAAGTCCAAGCACTTGATGGAGTTCGAGTTCTCTGCTCGCAACTACAAGTCTTTGATTCAGAAGTACAATGTCGCCAGCTCATTGTCCGCTCTCGACTCTCAAACTGCTATCGATTACGCCAAGAAGGCATTGAAGAAGCCTGCGAAGTACGATCCTGTCTTGTCTAAGTACGACCCCAGCAGGTACCTCGGTGCCATGTCTGAGGCTTTCCAGACTGCTTCCGAGGAGTACGTTGAGAAGAACCCTCATGCGCTTATCCAGGCAAAGGGCAAGGAGTCGAAGCTCGCTACTGCAGCTGCTGTCCTCGACAAGAAGAAGTTCCGTGCGCTTATGCAACTCAAGTACATCAACTCCCTTGTCCACCCAGGAGAGGCCGTCGGTATTCTTGCGTCGCAGTCTGTCGGTGAGCCTTCTACTCAGATGACGTTGAACACTTTCCACTTTGCTGGATTCGGTGCCAAGAACGTTACTCTTGGTATTCCCCGTCTTCGTGAAATTGTCATGACTGCTTCCGCCGAGATTAAGACTCCTACCATGACTCTTGCTATCAAGGATGAGGTCACTGATGAGCACGCTGAGAAGTTTGCTAAGAGCGTCTCCAAGCTTATTCTTTCCCAAGCCGTTGACAAGGTCTCTGTTACCGAGCGCATCACTGGCCAGAAGGGCAACGAGTCTCGTCAAAAGATCTACAGCATCCGCCTTCAGTTCTACTCAAAGTCTCAGTACCAGGAGGAGTACAACATCACTCAGGAGGATCTCGAGCGTTGCATGACGAGCGCTTTCATTCGCAAGCTTGACATTGCCATCCGCAAGGAGACTAAGAAGGGTTCCAGGAAGTCAAAGGACATCGGTGCCGACGATGCTCTTCCCGAGATTGGTAAGGCCTCGCGTGCGGCTGCTGCCACTGCTGAAGTTGATGAGACTGCCAACGTTAATGATGATGCTGAGTCCGACAATGGTGATGGTGATGCCACCAACGCCAAGTACGCCTCCCGCGAGAAGGGCCAGGCTTCCTACGAAGCGCCCGATGATGACGACAAGGAGATCATCAGGAAACAGGGTCGTGCAGATGAGGACGAAGATGATGAGGAGGATGTTGGTCGCACTGAGCCTGCGGACGATGACGATGAGATGCTCAGCGATGAGGATGAGGAGGAGTACGAGAAGCGACAACTCGCCAAGAAGCAGGCTAGCAAGTCGTCGGCAACCAGGATCGCCGAGCGCCGCGAGAAGGTCAAGGACTTGTTCCAGAACGTCTCTGATTTCTCTTTCGATGACGTTAACGGTGAATGGTGTGAGGTTGAGTTGACCTACCCGTCCGACTCCCGTAAGCTCTTGATGGTCAACATTGTCGAGCAGGTCTGCACGCAGACTATCATGCACGAGTTGAAGGGTATCGACCGATGCTTCAGGCTCCCCAACGAGTCCGAGATGGACACTTCTCGCAACTTGGCGACTGAAGGTATCAACTTCAAGGGCATGTGGGAGTACCAGGACATCATTGACAAGGACACCATGTACTCCAACGATATCGCTGCCATCCTTCGGACGTACGGTGTCGAGGCTGCTCGTAGTGCCATCGTTCGTGAGGTGTCTGGTGTCTTCGGTGTCTACGGTATCGGTGTCGACACCCGTCACTTGTCTCTCATTGCCGACTACATGACCTTCGAGGGTGGATACCGCGCTTTTAACCGTATGGGTATCGAGTCCAGCTCTTCACCATTCCTGAAGATGTCTTATGAGACTACTTGTCACTTCTTGACGCAGGCGTCGCTCTACAAGGATTACGAAACTCTGGAGTCTCCCTCGGCATCGGTTGTTCTTGGTAAGATTGCGGGTGTGGGTACTGGTGCATTTGACGTGCGTGTGGCTTTGTGAAGCGGCCATGGGAACAGCATTTCTTAGACTTTCTTCTTTTTCCTTCTTTGTTTCGCATTGTTAGCGGTTATATCTTGGTCATCCGTTCGGTGTTTTCGGGATTTGCAGATTTGTAGATAGCACAAAAGAATTGATGGGTTAATTATCACACCATATATTTATTGCATATTCAATATTCTATCGTGATCTATGCTTGATCCTTCTTCTGATGGACCTCCAATAATTTCAGCGTAAGTGCCGCTAGGAAGCCTGGTGTTGTCTTCTTCTCAGCCAGCCACTCCGTCATCAACGCGTCCATCTCCTGACTCCATTCCTCATCAGTTGTTTCTCCCGTCCGCATAAGCGTTCCAGTATCCAAGTTAATCACGATCGAAGCCTGCTTGTCCTTCGCCAACGCAGACACCAACCGCACTCGACCTTCGGGCAAGAACTCCATCTTGTAACCAAGAAGATTCCACACCGCTTCTCGGGACTCTTGCATCTTTGCGCCGATGACTTCTTTGAGTCTGGATGTCCTAATTTCACTCTGCTTCAGTGCAGCCTCCATTTTCTTGATCTCCTTCCGTACCAAAGTCAAAGTCTCAGCTGGTACCATATTCCCACAATCCTCAATCCGACCTTCAACCTGCGCCAACAACGAGGCATTCTCGGCTTTGAGCAGATCGAGTTCTTCTTGACGTGTAGCGTGGTAATTGACAGTCGGGTTACTCTTCAACTGCAAAATCCGCGTCTGTCCAACCTTCGCAAGTTTATCGAGTTCTTCAATCTGAGCCTGTAACGAAGTCAACTCCTTCTTCAACAAGATATCCTCTTGTTGAAGTTTCGCGAGGTCGTCTTGCAACTGTCTGTTCCGACGCGTTAACTCTCCCAACCTCTCATCCTCATCTTCCTCACGTTTCCGCTTAGCACCCGTGACGATGGCATCGACGTCGATAAGACCAGCCTTTGCAGCATTCTCCGAGTCTTCAGAGATGAGTTTCGCGAGTTCGGTTTTGTAGTCAGTCAACATGACCTCCATATCATTCAATCTTTTCGCCTTTTGCTCGTCGTAGCTGCCTTGCATGAACATACTTTCCTCATCATCATATGTCTTGAGTTGTGCCCGAAGAAACTCCACTTCCTGCAATGCCAAGGCTTTCTGACGCTCAAGACGTAACTTGATCCGGTCCATAACGGCCCATTTTGCAGTCTTGGTGGCGAGTTCCTCCTTGACCTCCTTCAACTCCTTTTCCCACTCGCTAGCTTTGCTTTCTTGGGAGCTCAGTTCTACCTCTACACGACCAAGTTTCTCAAGAACGATAGCGCGTTGCCCGCGTTCTTCTGCCAAGGCCTTACATACAGCCTCGGGTGTAGCACCCCCAATATCCTCGTTCGCCTCCAAGAACGAGATCCACTGTGCGCGTTCACGCTGTAACTCGCTGATCTTCAGTTCAGCTTCGGCTTTGCGTTCACGCAAATCCTCCATCTGCTTCAGCCGCGTCTCCAGGATCGATTTCTCCTCCGTCAAGACAGCGATGGACTGTGCTTTTTCCCTCAAAGAATCCAGCTCGGTTTGTTGACGACGGTTGACAATCTCCAGTTGCCGGAGCTCATCCAGCTTATGGCTAAGTTCACGTTGAACAGTAGCCATCTCTTCCGCATCCACACCTCTCGACTCCAACTCCTTCACCCTCTCCTCCAATATCGTAGCCTTCTCCTCACTCGCTGCCAACGCATTCGACTTCTCCGTAAGTGTCTTACTCAGCGACGCCATTTCCTCCCGCATTTGCGCATTCATCGCCTCATAGTTTTCCACTCTGGCATGCATGCCGTCTAACTCTTGTTGAGCGTTTTCAACAAGAAGGTGATTTTGCGTATCCAGATGGGCTACTTTCTCCTTCATTGCGCTATTTTCCTCACGCAGGGTTTTCGCTTCCTTTGCAGTCTCCGCTTTGACCTTTGCAAGCTCTGCCCGCAAATCATCTAGCTCAGCAGCTTGTTCTTGGCTTCGTTCGAAGAGGAAACGTTTGTCTGTTTCCAACCCATTCACTTTCTTCGTTTCTTCTAGGGCACGAGCCTGTGTTTCTCTCTCCTTTGCCTCGAAGTGAAGTTTCGACCTCTCACTATCCGACTGCAGATTCGATAACTCATACTGCAATTTCTGAAGCTGTACCAAAAGTTCCGCGGATTCACTATCACCCTTCCTAGGCGTGCCGACGATTGATCTGCGAGCACTGTACGGCGTACCGGCCGCGGATCCGAAAAGTGAACGGGCGGGGGTTGCTTGTAGGAACCTTGGCGACTCTCCTGCTACCAGCTGCATTTGTGCTCGGCGGGCGGTTGAGCTCGCGGGTGTAGCTACGTTTATGAAAGGATCATTGCCCGACGCGGGCGCACCCGTATCCGGCGGATCGAACCGGACTGGTGAGAAGTACAGCAGATCATCTTTAGACACCGGTGCAGATGCTGGAGTTGGCGAAGCAGCGGACGTTGGAGGTTGTGGAGCAGCAAAAGCCGGTGGAAGGCTTGGTTGTGCAGGAGCAGCTGGCCTGGCTCCAGCGAGCATGTGGATGCGCGAGGTGGGCGCCGGGATCTTCGACGGCCCTATCGACATCCGTTTCTGAAATGGATTCTCCTTCGACATCGTGCAAATATTCGTCGGACGGTGTGCGTTTGTTTGGGCGGGTGCAGGCAACGCAGGAGACAGGCAGCGGATGCACCCAGCAGTAGAACATCGATAAACTAAACAAACCTTATTGACAATGACAAGCGCTCTGATTTACCGCTGCAATGGATGGAAGTCATGACGATGACATCGTAGAGCTGTCACCCTCGATCGCAACATCCTTAACTACGACTTATCTTGACGCTCTCAGTTCCTACCTCTCCAGAACGACACCGTTGACTTTGGATGGTCCCGGCTCAACGGAGGAAGATGCACAGGAAGAGCGCGAGGTAGATAAGATGCTTGAAGGGGTCCGTTTTCCGTTCATCGACTTTCAAGAGCCATACTGATTCTGCCTAGTAGCTGAACCTCTTTCAGGAACAACCCCACCTCCTCGATCCTTTCCTTCCAGACCTCATCACTCCCATAACCGATCTCCTCACACCCCTCATTCTATCCACCGCCGTACTTCAATCACGCGCGGAACGGCTATGCAAAATCCTATATACGTACTCCAAGCTCCGCTCACACAAGATCATCACGACATTTCTTCCGCCGGATGTGTATCTCCTCGAACCACTCCTGTCGCACCTGTCATCGGATTTGATACAGTATACATGGCAGGCAAGATACGTGCTGTTGCTATGGGCTGGGTTGGTGTTCATGGCACCGTTCGATCTACAGACAATTGATTCCGCCACGGAGGGACAGCAATCTTTGGTCGAGCGCGCGGTGCAGATCATCAAGGTTGAACTCGGTAGGAGCGGAAAAGAGAGGGATGCGGCCGCAATCCTCGCGGCACGAGTCTTGACGAGGAAGGACGTTATTGCGCAAGGTGGGTTACGCGCCTACACCGAATGGTGCAATGAGAAATATGGTATAGCGAGTCCGATGCTGAAGTCAGGGATTTTGGCGTCCCTGGCACAGATTTACCGGTCGGGTGAGAGGGAGACACTGAGGAAGGAATCGGAGCACGTTTGGGGCCTTATCGAGGCGGCGGAGGGGGATCAGAATGATATTCATATTCGGAAGTTACGGGTCAAGTTGGCTTCGAGGATTGGGTCTACCTTGCTGCCGCCAAGACATGCGAAGGAGGTGGAGGAGGGAGATGTATCGGAGTTGGTGGATGCGGTTATTGATGCGTTGTTAACGGCGTTGAGGGATGCAAGCACGATTACGAGGTATTCTGCCGCAAAGAACCTAGCTGCACTTACATCGCGTCTGCCACTTGCTTATCAATCTGAGGTCGTTGATGCGGTCCTTGCGTTCTTTGAGGAGAATGGTGGGTTTGCGCAGGGTTTTGAGCAGGTGAATGATGCGTTGTGGCATGGTGCTACATTATGCCTGGCAGAGTTTGCGCGTCGCGGAGTTGAGGTTGAGGACACGGACACAGTACGGAATGTGGTGCTGGCTGCACTCAAGTTCGAGCAGCGACGGTCCGGGACGTATGCTCTGGGCGCACACGTCCGTGATGCAGCGTGTTATGCGATTTGGTCGATGGTCCGATCACCGGTGTCGTCAACTAAAGCAGTCGTCGGGACTCAGTCCGTAGCGGAGGAGCTTGTAATCAGAGGGTGCTTCGATCGTGAAATCAATGTTCGACGCGCAGCGAGTGCGGCATTCCAAGAAGGCGTGGGAAGGATGGGTATTTGGGAAAGGGGTATTGAGGTCCTGGGTATCATGGATTTCTTTGCGGTTGGGGTCAGGAGGATGGCTGCGCTCGATGTTGGGGTTAAGTTGTTTGCACTACAACAGTATAGGGGGTGCATTGTACAATACTTGGTGCAGGACGGTGTTGAACATTGGGATTTGGAGCTGCGGACGTTGGTAGCGAAGTGCTTGGAGGAGTGTGTGCGAACTGGTGTTGAGGGGGGTGAAGAAGCTGTTGTTGACGAGTTGAAGGGCATGGTGAGGAGGTCTGCAGACGCAACTGATGTTGGTGTAAGGCAAGGTCTGACTGTTGCGATCTCTGCTATTATCCGGGGAAGCGCTTCGCAACGTGGGCTATTCAAGCAAGAAGTCAACGTGGTGAAGGACATCGTCGCATTGGTAGGCGGTTTACCTCCATACCTAAGGAAAGGGGTGCATAGCGGGATGATGCTCACCGCTACATGTGTCCTCATCACGGCACTCGCTGACGCTGGTGTTGATGTTGGTGAGACTGGAAGGAAGGAATGGTTGAAGCTCGTTCACCTAACACTTGCGAAATCTGACGAGTCCACGCAAGAGGCCGGAGCGCATGCCACGAGAGCCGTGTTCGCTGCATGGGATCTTTGGATTGAGATTGCAGTGTTTGTTAAGTGTATCGATGTGCGGAGTAGCAGGGAAGTACGACGAGGGTATGCGAAGGCACTTGGTGTCATTGCTTGGGATAAGCATCCGAATGAGGTGGGAAGGGTTGTGAGGGCGCTCTTGAAGGCTACAGAAATCGAGGAGAACGAATTTGTCAACGATGGCGAAGCGAGACGGGATGCAACCCATGCACTCGCGCTCATCCTGAAGAGCGCTGGTGCGAGGATGGAAGTGGCATTGGTGAAGGAAGTGGGGAGTGGCTTCCTGAGGTGTCTTGAGGATTACGCTGTTGATTCCCGAGGTGATATCGGCAGTTGGGTACGGAGAGAGGCGATGTACGGGCTTACTGTTGCGTTCACCGCAGACTTGTCAGAGGGTGCCGTGGATGCGGAGGCGTGGAAGAAGGGATTCAGTGGTATACTCAAGCAATCTGTGGAGAAGCTGGACAAACTTCGAAGTTTTGCCGGAGAATGCATTAAGACGATCATGGAGGCCGGCAAGTTTGAGATGGAAGACGTTGCGAAGGAAGTCCTTGCAGACGCCACGCCAGATTTCTGGGCCAGTCCTGGAATGTTCTTCCCAAAGATTGTGGAGCTTTTGGTGGTTGAAGAATGGAGACTGCCGATTCTTTCTGGCTTAATGACGAGTGCAGGTGGTGCTGGTGAGTCATTGTTAAGAGCTGCGAGCACAGCACTGTCGAATTACCTTGAAGGACTTCCCGACAACGATGAGGATGGTGCACCATTGTCGCTGACACAATTCATGGACGCATTGGTTGCGGTCATTGAGGACAACAGCGACAAAGACCGTGTTATCATCCCGTGTTTCGAGTACACGAGTACGATGTTTGACATGCAGATCCCCCAACGACTTGCGGATACATACACCTTCAACAGATTTATTTTCCTCGTCCAGAAGGCGGCATACAAAACCACATCTATCCCGAAACTCCTCGCGGTGTCGAAACTCTACGCCGGTCTTGCATCTCTTGAGTTCTCAGCAGATACGTCTCCGAATACGGCGGTGAAGACCAAGGCACTTGGCAAGCTTGTCGGGATGTTACGGCATCCATTCCCGAGGGTGAGGGCAGTAGTGGCGGAGCAGTTGTATCTCGTCGTGAGTACCTGGCCTGAGTGTGAAGAGGTCGAATGTCTGTTGGTGGAAACCGACTGGATGGGCAGTGTGAAGGAGACGAAGGGAGTCTATGAGGAGTTGAGGAAGGGGTTGCGGATCGCGTGAGTGGAACATGTGTTGCGAATATGGCGTTGACTGACATCCTAGGCATGCTAAGGGAGCACGAAGTCGAGATACACAACCTGATTGGAACAGATCTTTAGGTATAGACAGCCAAAAAAATTACAGTCGTTGTTCAACGGAGAGAGCGATGTGACCGTGCGAAAATATGCCTTGCACGGCGATAGAAGAAAAGGCAATCATAGGCCCCTTCTTCTGCTGCGTATAATGGGTATCTACTTACCTATGTCCATACATACAGCCTCACTCTTCCCTCCCCATCGCAAAATCGACAGCCTCCCTAACCCCCTCCCTCTCCACCTCCTCCCACTCCCCAGCCCCAGAAACACTCCTAATAACCCCCTCCTTCCACGCCCCCGTGCCCAATGCAGTCCTGCCCACCCCTTGCGCCAAATCCTTTGCGAGGAGGGTGGCGAGCGTGTCACCAGGCCCAATTGAGAGGAACCTCATCGGTTCTGGCTCAGGCAAGGGTTGGGATTCCGAGGATCTAGCATTTGCGTCGAGGATGTACTCGATCGATTGTCGCCATCTGACAGGGCGGGTGAGGTGGTTGTAGAGGTGTTCGATCAGGAGGTTGCGGGTTTCGTGGGGTTTTGCTGTAACGTTCGAGATCACGACTGGTTTTAATTCATCCAAACGTGCGTCTTGACCGAGGGAGATGCCAAACCCGTCAATGTACTGTTTAAGGTCCCTGGCTGCTTCGGCCATGAGCATAGAGTGAAAAGCACCGCTGACTTCCAAATCCGTCATCCGGACCGCAACCCTTCGTGCTCCTTCACCCTCAGACCCAAACCCTACTCGAGCCGCGCGGCTGATCTCGGACTTCGCTTTCTCGAGTCCGTCTCTCGAACCAGCAATAATGACCTGCGTCTTTGAGTTATGATTCGCGATCCCTACATCCCCAATTGATTCCGCGAACCGCTCCAGCCGACCCATATGATCCGCAGGACATGATACAGCAAACATCCCACCTGGGTTACTCATAGATGCAGCTTGCATAACTAAACCCCTGTACCCAACAATCTTGACCGCCTCCTCATATTTCAACACCCCCGCCGCAGTGAGCGCAGCATATTCCCCTAACGAGTGTCCCATCACGTACTTGGCCTTCTTCACATCCAACCCAAACTCCGTCTCAAGTACCCTCAATATCGCAACGGAACTCGCAAAAATTAGCGGCTGTGCGATATGTGTGCCCAGTGGTCCCTTCAACGGGGT
Organism: Saitoella complicata NRRL Y-17804; assembly: GCF_001661265.1. Taxonomy (NCBI): domain Eukaryota; kingdom Fungi; phylum Ascomycota; class Saitoellomycetes; order Saitoellales; family Saitoellaceae; genus Saitoella; species Saitoella complicata. The sequence continues at coordinate 476,222 of NW_017566996.1, forward strand.
GCTTGAGGAAGGAGGTGAGGTGATGTAGTGCGTAAGGTCTGTGGAGAGTAACTCGGAAGCTTCACTGAGGGTCTCTCGGGCAATCCGAAAAGTAGAGAGGAGGGGGGCGAGGAGGTGGGGACTGAGAGAGCCTTGGCCGGGGAAGAGGACTGTTAGGGGTTTGGTGGTGGTTGTAGTTGTTGTGGCAGTCGTAAGAAGGCGATGGATGTGATCATGGTGAGCGTTGAAGGAGAGCTTGAGGCTGGCCAACGCTGATCGCATTATTGTGCAAAATGGGTGGGGCACCGGGGATGATGGTGCCCGTCTACGTTACAGGCGCTAATGGGCGACCGTGCGCAAGGATACCCTTTTCGGCGATAGACATAATAACCATTCACCAAGAAGAACTCAAAGAGCCCTATCCTGAACTCCCGGAACATATCTTATCACACCATTCACGTGTATGTAATACGCGACAACTACTCTCCTTCCGGCACTGGCGTATAGAAATATGCGTGTTTCAGCGCCTCGGCTGCTGGGATGCGAGTTGTTGTGTCGTAATCAAATATTCTGTCAAGTAGGTCCAAGAACCTCTGGTTCAAACTCGTCTTTGGTGGGATGATGTGCTACGAAACATATCAGCAGCGCTCCATAATAGGTGTCAGAAGGGAAACTCACGTCCAAAGGCTTCACGGCCTTCACATACTTTCGGCTTTGCCTTGTCGTATCATCATTGGGATAGTCAAGCTTGCCGTCTCTTCCGAAAAATTTGGACCCATCCTTGGATCTCTGCACCTTGTCCTTCACACGACTAGGGACCTTTCCACAGATTTGCTCCATCATTGCAAGATGCTCCAGGTTGTCATGAGTCTGGAAGAGAGCTTCTCCCGTGTGGAATTCAACCAGGATACACCCGATCGACCACATATCGCACGCATAAGACCACCCAGTGCCGAAGATGATTTCGGGTGCTCTGTAATGCCGGGTCGATACCACATTTGAATGATACTCGTCATCGAAAGTAGCTGACCCAAAATCAATGAGGCGGATTTCCGTATTCAGCAGGATTTTTCTCGTTTTGTAAGCGGATCCACGTTTCGCTTGATACTGCACTTCCCGGTACTCGCTGTTAACCAGCAAAATATTCTCCGGCTTGAGATCCGTATGGATAAGTCCGAGGGAATGCAGGAAGTTAACTGCATCCACCAATTGCTTCCCGAATAACTGGATATGACTTGGCGGAAATGGGATGAACGAATTTAACTTCAAGAAGTCGAAAACGGAGATGCCAAGCAGATCCGTAACGATGCAAATATGGTTCCGAAAGTCAAAACAATCCCGCAAATGAATGCATCGGTGAAGGTTATCCGGGTCTCGCTCGCGGAGAGTCTTCAGGACCCTCAACTCAACCTTGCTCGCATCTCGATATTTCTGAACAGCACGAATGACTTTGATCGCCACGTATTTCTGATGTGTACGATCCCAACATTTCACCACCTTTCCGAATGTCCCCTGACCAAGAATATTCATGATCTTGTATCGAGTCGTCAACGACGCTTGAGCCACCGGGATGTAGTGACCCTCAGTGTCCGTGATGAGTGTATTTGACGTAACAGGTTCATTGATAGGCCTCACATAGACATCCGTGATCTTCGCTGGTGTAGATGGCGTGTATTGCACTGTGCGCCGTTGTCGTTTTGGTGCTGGTGGTTGGGGTTGCGGTGCGTAAACCGGAGCAGCCACATACGCAGGATAGTACGCAGCGGTACCACCATTGTAGTATGCCGCCGGATACACAGGTGCTACCGGCGCAAGATAGCCAACCGGCTGGCGGTAGTATGCGTTCTGTGCTGACTGCAGATATGCATGGTCATCGTACACCGGCTGCCGATACTGCTGCTGCGACCTCTGCTCCGTCGCCCTCCGTCTCTTCGAAGTTGGATACCGTGGATCCTCTCGATCTGTATATCCATTGCGAGGTGCTTGTGGTGGTGGTGTGTCGTCTATGACGATCACGTCCGCTGGATTGTTGCCCCCATAGAACAGATCCCAATTAACGGGGGATTCTCGCCTGCGCTTCGACCGCTGCGCTGTTGTCGAAGCGGAGGTGGTAGACATGTATCCAGTTGTTGTTACGGTCGCCAAACTGGTTGAGTATATGGATCAATTGTTCCGATGGACTCAGTACGAGTCCGGTGGTGTATGCAGATAGAAGTGGCTTACACGTTATCAGCGTTGATCCGTGCAGTTTGAAAGTAAATTCGATAATTGATCCGATCTGAGTGTCCTGGTAACCGGTTAGGATGCTAGTTTGGGGTCGCCCAGGCTCCGACTAGGTAAACATACTGTCCCAAAGGGTGCCGTTCGTGGTAATACTTGGATAACTGGATGATCTCGCGAGTACAGAAGCCGGCAATGCTTCTGAGGAATGTATGGATGCTCTGGTAGTTGTACAGTCGTTTCAACGGCGTGCAGGCTGACAAAGCGTCACACAGCCGTCGGATTTGCGGTTGTCCTCAACTCGGCGGTGCAGCACGGCTATGTCACTCGACGCCCTGCAGCTGACAGCAGACCTCGAAGATCTGGAAAATCATCAGAAGTATATGTAATAATTTATTATTCTACAAGGTATCCAGTGCGAGGCCCAAAAGCTCCAGTCCTGCCCCATAAACATGATCGTCGCTCGTGAGAACGGGGTATCGTAGATCTCCAGTAAATCAATGCGTGCGCCTACTCTGGTGTATCGCTCCTCTCGCTCGTCGTCTCACTCGTCGATTCACTTGACCTTCTAACCTTTTGACTCAACGGTACAACACTTTGCAGCGCAGCTGCAAGTCTTTTGGGTAGAATAGGCTTAGGTATATGATCCTGTGAAGATGTCAGGCTTGGCAAAACACAAAGGTATTGGATTACGACTGACCTTCATTCCGGCTTTCAAACACTTCTCCTTATCGCTAGACATGGCATTAGCCGTCTGCGAGAAATGTTAGTTCAGCAAGTTCAATGAACGACTTATTCCGAACCTACCATCGCAACAATTGTAGGCTGTCGCCATGGTTCCGGCCATTTCCGTAGAATTTCTGCCGTTGACTCGTAACCATCGAGACGAGGCATTTGCACATCCATCAGTACCACGTCGTACATTTGGCCATCCTTCGCTAGCCTCTCGCATGCTTCCACTGCCTCAAGACCATCTCGTGCGTGATCAGCCGCGTATCCGAACCGCTTCAGGTGCTGCAGAGCGACCTTCGTATTGATGGGGTTGTCTTCTGCCAAGAGAATCCTCAACGGGTGCTCATCGCTCAGTAAGCCCTTTACTGCAGGCTTGTTCACACCGCTGGAAGCCATAGTCGCAGGCGCACTGCTAGACCTCTTGGTAGGACTTGGTGTAGACAAGACACCCTGGACGGCTTTGATCAAGCGGCTCCTTCGGACAGGCTTGACAAGATAATCAGAGATATTGAGCTTGTGGAAATCGTCCGGGATTGGAGCCCCTACAGACGCAAGGAGAATGACTTCCAACGCCGGATCAGCCTTCTTCAAGCTTGAAGCAGTATCTTTGATTTCTTGTGGTTCATTCAGGGCAATGAAGGCTACAGAGAAGTGACGAGGAGGATGATCTCCAATAGCCCTAACGGCACCATTCACGTCCTTGACCACGTTGGGCCTGAGACCAATCGAGCGCAATGTTGATGATAGAATCTCAGGCGACGTCGGGCTCGGGTGAATGATCAAACATCCGTTAGAGGATGGCGCAACACCCTGTACAACCAGATTTTCCTGTTGCTTACCAACGTGGAACAATGCCGTAAAGTGGAACGAAGTCCCTTGTCGCTCTTTGCTCTCAACCCAGATGGTGCCGCCCATAAGGTTGACAAGACGCTTAGAAATCGCCAAACCAAGTCCGCTTCCTCCATACTTCCTCGTAGTCGATGAGTCAACTTGAGAGAAGGACTGGAACAGACGTGCGAATGCAGATTCAGGAATACCAATACCGGTGTCCTGCACCGTGACCTTCAACCTGTACCGCTGCCCTTGTGGATCTGACGGTAACTCTTCCGCGCCGATACGAATAACAATCGTTCCTTGGTGCGTGAACTTCACCGCGTTTCCGAGAAGATTGAGAATGACCTGACGGAATCGCGTCATGTCACCAATAATGGTGTCAGGAACGTATTCTCCATCTGTGATGTATCCGATATCAAGACCCTTGTTACTGGCGGGCTCAGCGATGACCTGGAGCGCACTCTCAACGCAGTCACGTAAAGAGAATGGTTCCCGCTCAAGCTCGATCTTCCCTTGCTCGATCTTAGACCAATCCAAGATTCCATCGATGATGTTCAAAGTCAACGTGGCCGAGTTGTGAATGGTCTCGACGTAATCACGCTGCGTGGTCGATAAGGGAGAGTCTAACAGGAAGATCGACGCACCGATGACTGCGTTGAAAGGCGTTCTGATTTCGTGTGACATGTTTGCCAGGAAGACACTCTTTTGCACTGTAGCTTCTTCAGCGGCCTTCTTCGCAAGCTCCATGCTTCTGTAGAGCCTCGCCTTCTCAATAGTGACTGCTGCTTGGGTACACAGGAGATTGAGGACCTCAAGACGCTGAGACGTAAAGGCGTTAGACGCGTGTCTGTTCTCCAGATACAATACACCCATAGGTTTCAACTGGCTCTGGATAGGCATACACAGCACTGACTTCGCCCGATTTGCATGGAAGTAACTATCCCTTCCCCAGGTGCTATCGAACTTCACATCGTTGGCACGTTCTCTGACAAGTGTTTCACCAATCCGGCCGGTGAAGTTAAGCATCGAGAAGGGGCAGACGTCCGTCCTAGTACTGGCAAGCTCGTGGTCCACAATTGTCACGTCTGTCAACAACCCCTTTGTTTCGATATACAATTGTCCATCAACGTCGATCAAGGCCAGGACACCGTAATCGGCTCCAGCAGTTTGAAGCACGGACTTCATGAGCGTCAAAATAACATCTTCGAGACGAACGCCTTCGGAAATAACCAATGACGCCTTGAGGACGGTTCGCAGATCCAATTCAGAGCCCATGCTCGATGTCTGATCGTCTTTCGTACGGGATGATGTAGATGTAGTATCGATATCTTCCTGCGCACCGGAGAAATCTGATGAAACATAAACTTGCTCAGTGAAGAGACTTCCCATATGCCCTCCGGATTGCGATGAAGTACTGCGATCCTGCAACGAGGGACGACGTCTGCGCATCACATCGGCCACATGTTTAGTATTCGCTGGAGGAGAACTTGCTGGAAGGCTCGTCTTGCTAGAAAAGGGTTCAAAATGGATGGTAGGTGAATGGTCGGACATTTGCCTTCCACCTTCACTGACCTGGCCAAGAACCATGCGGTCTAGACTTGCGAAGGCAGTCTTCTCCGAGGTAGGAGTCATAACAAGCTGACCTTGCGAAAGCAGAGAAAAGCCAACTGAGGTACTGAAATCATCTGACCAGGTCGTAGCGAGGTAGTCAGCTTTCGCATTGGCACCCCATATGGTGTACAGCCGGTACGCTTCACGAATGTACTGAGTAGACCGGTGTTTCGAGATCGGCCGTAGCCATTTTGCGGCGCGCTCGTTGTACCATGCAGCATCAGCAATAGAGTTGGATGATGTAGCAGCTGAAATGGCCTGATCGAACAAGTCAAGTGTTTGCAAGTCCTTCCCAGAACATTTCGACAATTCAGCGTCAAGGAAGAATAATTTGTGTTGGAACACGCCTGCTGAAGTTACGGCGAATTCCCTAACCCGCTGAACGTATTGCGCCAGACGTCGTGCTTGGACTTCAGAAAGATCTTCGAGGTCGAGATAGATAGAGATGGCCAGGAACTCGTACATGACCTTGTAGTACGAGCCCATCACCGAAGAGGCCAGCTCTTCGCATTTCTCTCCAACTTCAAGAGCCAGTTCAGTCTTCTCGAACTGTACCGCCAGGATCATTCGCCAAAGGTAATACACATATGCGTGCGACTGTGACTCGCACTGTTCAACTGCGGCAATCTCATCAGCTCCACCAAGAGCTTCGCCTTGAAGAGAGGCCAAATCTGGATTACTGTTGAGACCCCTGAGGTTCAAAATGCCTTGTAGCGGGATGTTCATCCAGAGAAGGGCAAGCTTGCTCTTCAACTTTCGCACCAAAGGCGCTGCTGCAAGTAGATTGTTATGTGCCTGCTCCAGGTTACCACCGGCAAGAGCTGAGAACACAGGGATCTCAACAGCGGCGAACCCGGCGTATGCCAGATCATACGTAGTGAAACTCGTCGAGACACAAAGCTGAAAGTTGCGAAGTGCTTCACTCAAAGGCTCATGGAAAATAGAGATATGCCCAGCAAAGACCTCGTAGATAGCAGGTGCGATAGAAGGCACCATGGGCTCACTCTCCACCAGGGTCACAGACAGCTTACCATAAGCATAACTGCGCACCAGATCATCACCGCCAAACTCGCAGAGAACACAAGCCGCCATTAACAGAGGGTATGCACTGTGTGTTGACATACCATGCTCTCTGGAGATAACCAAAGAGGTATAGCATACGCATTCCAGCAAGTCCGGCTTGCCCATGTAGACCGGCAACACGATCATTGCCAGGATTTCCTGCACGAGAAGTAAACGCTCATCCGACAATTTCCTCGCTTCACCCATGGCCTGGATCTCTTCCGGTGAAAGCATGATTTGCGGCCTCAGATTTCTCGCCTGCTCCGCAGCAGCCTCTGGATCAATCGGGATGTGGTACTCAAGGAACGCCAAACCCTGCAGACCACTCTGAATGGAGCCTAGCAACTCCCCTTGACCCATCTGACAATTGATCTTCGAGATTATGCCCTTTGCTTTATCCGTTGCTGTCCTTCCCCTTTCAGTAGCAATGTCGCATAAAGCGATGGCTTCCTCGTAGGCCGCTGAAGAGTACAGGGCGTCGGCAAGAGCCATATGCGTCTCAAGGGTCATGTCATACTGATCATCCCATGATGTGGGTTTCAGCAGACTATGAGCCGTGCGAATGTACTGAAGCGAAGCATCGAATGCAGTCGCCTTACCCGCTTTCATACCAGCCCGAAGATTGAGGTTGATCAGCTCCGTTCTATCTTCGTCACTGAGGGAATCCAGATCGGCGTTGAGCTGATTAACGATCTCATAGATGAAAGCCTCGACCTGCTCCTCGGAGAAGCACTGTAACATACGCTTACCGATCATCCTGTGAACGGCGGGGCGCTCCTTTGCATCGATGAGGGAGTATGCGGCTTGCTGAACACGATCATGCAAGAACCGGTACGTGATCGCAGCGCTCCCATCCGGTGCGGTGCCTGACGGCGGACTCACATTCGGTATTGGGCTGATGCTGGACCGTCTATCGCTCGTCGTTAATACCTTCAAGCTATTCTGCTCTGCCTTGAGACTGTCATCCAACCACGTTCCCATCGCTCCAGGGATCTTATAGCTCGAGCTCGTAGGCATTACTAATCCGTTTTCTAACGCACCCCAAAGATCCTTCGCGGTATCCTCAAGCGACCTCTCCGACACGAGTGCAAGCACCGAGAGCTGAAACCGGTTCGTCCCGATACATGCGGCCAACTTAAGAACTTCCTGAGTCTCCAAACTGAGGTTCAACATCTGCATGACAAGCAGATCCACAACAGTGGGTGGTAAGTCCTCCGCCTCGATACTCGCCAGATTGAACTTCCACATCGAAGACTGGAAATCGAAAGAGATATGCCCTTGTCGATGTAACGATTTCAACAACTGGTTCACGAAGAACGCGTTTCCCTTCGTCTTCGCAAAGACCAACTCGGTCAAAGTCTGCATCTCACGATCATCCGGACTCTGTCGTCGAAGTGTCTCCCCAATGACTGAACGAACACTGTCCATACCCAATGGTCCAAGCGTCAGCTCCACCAACTGTGTCCCCGCATCTTTCATGAGCCTCAATGCACCGTAAAGGTGGTGGTCAGAATCGACTTCGTTATCACGATAAGCCCCGATAATGAGTAAACACCGGTTCTTCGACTCCGCAACAGACGCCGCGATCGACGAAATCAACGCAAGCTCACCAGGCGAACTCCACTGCAAATCATCCAAGAACAAAACCAAGCCCTTCCGTGTAAACACCCCAATGAACTTCTGGAATACCGCCTTGAACCGGCTTTCGCGCTCAGCAGGACCGAGTGCGGTCATCGGCTCAATCGCATAATTCGGACCTAGAAGTAGTGCGACCTCAGGAATGACATCAACCAAAACCGACGCATCCGTATCGATAGCTCTCAGCACTTCCTTCCGCCATCTCTCCAAACTCCGCGTACTCTCGCTCAAAACCTGCCTAATCAAATCCTGCAATGCTTGAATTAATGAGAAGAACGGCATGCCACGCTTGTACTGATCGAATTTTCCCGTCAGAAAATGGGAACGGTTGGCGACGACGGGACGTTGCATCTCGTTGACGAGTCGTGACTTTCCAACACCAGAATATCCGGATACGATCACCACGCATGTACCTCCATTCTTCCGCACACGCTCGTAACAGTCGTTCAGTTTCTCCAGGTCCTTCTCCCTTCCGTATAGCTTCTCTGACACATTGAATTGCGATGCCTGATCCGTCAATCCTGCTCTGAAGTCAATAAGTGGTGAGTTTGTCGACAAGCTCTGCAGGAGTAGCGCCAAATCTGACTTCAAGCCGGATGCGGTTTGATATCGATCTTCGGCATTTTTCGAAAGAAGCTTCAGGATGACGTCGCTGAGTTCTGGAGGGATGTCGGGGTTGAGTTCGTGGGGTGGAATGACCGGTGCCGCAATATGCTGGTGAATAATCTCCAGTGAATCCCTTGACCGGAATGGCGGGAACCCAAGACAAGCCTCATATAACACCGCACCGACCGCATAAAAGTCCGCCCTCGAATCGACACTCCGGTTCATCCTTCCCGTGCATTCAGGGGCAAGATACGGTAGCGGCAGAGACGACTGTCGCAACCCTATTGACGGCGCATCTTCCCTCTCCAACCTCGAATATGAATCCCATCCAGCCAACCTCGCGTGTCCATCCGGTTTAATGATGATATTCTGTGCCGTGATCGAGCCGTGTGTAATCTTAAGTGTATGCGCCGCTATCAATGCCGAACATAAATCATCCGCGACCTTCAGCAATGCCGGTATCGTCTCCTTGCTCAACTCCCTCGGTGTGAGATTTGGTTCCAGAGACAATGGTTCGATTCCTGACCCTTCCGTGATGTATGGTTGTTCGCTGATATGCACTTCCCTCAACGTCTTCATATCCTCGCATTTATAAATCAACATCATCCCTCCATCCTGCCCGACATACTCCCACGTAAACGGCTTCAAACAATTCGGTAAGTCCGTCTCCGAGAAATCCGCCCACAATCTCCACTCCTGCCGTAACCGTGCCAGTGACTCTAAATGAGAACATGGACATACTTTGAGAAACTCCGTCTGTGATCGCGAGACCGAAAATGCCACAAAAGTCTGAATATAACCGACGCAGTTGATCAACCGAAGGTTCGTGTATCCGGCGATGTAGGTAACGATGTCATGAGGCAGTGAAACCGGGGTATTTGAGGTGACCGGACTCGTGGCTATAGTCTTGACGGAGCCTCCATCAGACGACATCGTTTCCCTTTCCACTCGAGGGTCGAGCAGCAGTCCGTCTCGTCTCGTCGTTCAGTAGCGATGCTGCTCTGGTCTCGAGCTCGGCGTGGTGTGGCTGTTCCAGCCACGGGGATTCAAGAGCTCCAAACGGCCGGCGCGCGTGAATCGGTCGGTACCCCAGGCAGGCTATGATCGATCGACGAAACACGACGTTGGCAAATGCCGTGCTTTCCAGCCGATTGGATGGGGTCGTTTTGCACCGGAAGGTTAGAGTTCAGTCGGGTCACAAACAAATACGGCCCGAGCCTCTCAACGGCGCCGGCTGTGGACGCTACGCTGCTCCCGCGGGCGCTGGTGAGATTGAAGCGAGATCGATATCGACGTCAGCGGGGCAGACGTCAAAATACCGTAAGCAAAGGATGGGTGTAAAATTTCTTGTATCAAACATCTCATATACTTGAAATTGTCGTCGGCTTCCACGACACTTTCGGGGTGTGCGTCCTCGTGTTCCGGAATTCATGCCGTTTGAGACGCCCTGTGAGCCTCGGGGACAACAGTTTTGCCGGCCATCCGGAGGAGTAAGGAGCTCCGCGACCATGGCAAAACTTCGTCGTAAAGATAGCCATTGGATTTCTCTGTGCATTTGAACGCACAGGAGCCCTCTACGGTATGGGGGTTTCTCAATCCAATACTTTCGCGCATGTTGGGCGAGACTGTGCGGATCTACGTATACATACATGTCGAGATTTCCCACGCCCTTGACAATCGTCGATGTCCCGGTAAAGTGTATCGCCAGCCCAAACGTTCAATGTCATCTGACCTTACTCCGGACTACACTTTACACGCCGCTTTCCGGGCATGCGCATATTGGGTCAACGGGTGAGAGCAACTTGGAACCGGGAGGTCCGGATTATTCCGCCCTTATGAGAGAACTTGGACTAAGCAGATACAGGACAAGGAAGATGGAAACGTAAGTAAGCATCAGAAGAGTGATCAATTCTCCTAACAGTGATTTTGTGTGCACGGCCAAACGAAAAAACAAACATTCCCAAACCGAACCCAGCAAACTTAGGCCTCGAATCCCGGTGTCCCGTAAACAAGAAAAGCAAGAAAAACTCCCAGAATAGTATAGTAAAAAGAAGAAAACCCATGTGAAACCCTAGTAACCGTGAAAGAACCAAACCAGCGTATATCAGAACCATTGCCAGTGACTCATGGCCTGCGTGCAGACTAGGAGGTGGCAAAACGACCCATCAACTCAGAAGAGATTGAGTGGGTGTTTAGGCGCGCTCACCGCGGAGACGGCGGGCCAAGGACATGTCCTTGGGCTGGATGGTGACACGCTTGGCGTGGATGGCACACAAGTTGGTGTCCTCGAAAAGAGAGACGAGGTAAGCCTCAACAGCCTCCTGGAGAGCACTATGGTCGAGATATTAGCATCGATTATTCAAACACTGTTCTCGGAGTAGTGTGACATACCCAATAGCGGAGGACTGGAAACGCAAGTCGGTCTTGAAGTCCTGAGCAATCTCACGAACCAAGCGCTGGAAAGGCAACTTGCGGATCAAGAGCTCAGTGGACTTCTGGTAACGACGGATCTCGCGGAGAGCGACAGTTCCGGGCCTATAACGATGGGGCTTCTTGACACCACCGGTCTGGGCGGGGGCGGACTTGCGGGCGGCCTTGGAGGCGAGCTGCTTGCGGGGAGCCTTTCCTCCGGTGGACTTACGGGCGGTCTGCTTAGTACGGGCCTGGTAGACGTGTTAGAATGATGTTGGGAAGGGTGGGGGAGGATGGGATGGGATGGGGCAGTGGGGGTCCTCAGGACTCCTCTCCAGCACGTCGCCACCCAACCAGCGACGACTCGAAGACGAGACGAAGTGGAGCGCAACAGCGCATTGAACAAGAGTCAAAGAATCCATCAATAAACCCAACTCATCCTTGTTCAAGAGAACTCACCATTGCTAATGTTGGTTACTGGGGTGGAGTGGTGTTGTTGAGTCAGAAGGGTTGGGGCGGGGGGATTGCGCGGCTTATATGTGAAAAGGGGGTGAAAGAGCGTCTGGAAAGCGCGCCGAAATGTGGCCTTATTGCGCAGCGTTGATGCTTCACTGTCAACTCGCGCGTCCGAAGCTCTGGCGGACAATGCACGTGCGGGGAGCGCGACGAAACCGCGAATCGCCGAGTCGGGAAGCCTTACACTGGAAAGGATCAACATCGAGCACAGTCAAAAGTCCATGGAATCAAACTGAAAAAGAGACGACATTAACGTGATTTTCTTTCAGGAATGTCACACTTTCTGCGACCTCAAATTCACTCAAGTCACTTCTAGGGTCTCCCCGATTCGGCCAGAGTCTGCCGCATCGGGCAGTTCAAGTACACAACTTCCAAAATAGATTTCAACGTTACCGCGCGATCGGCATCACACCAAAAGTTCGTGCACACAACTTCCGCAAACAAAAAACTCTGAGTTCCATCCGATCGTAGGACCATGGTGACTTCATGACTCCCGTAGCTCCCTTGCCCGGTCCTTTTCTCAATCGTCGTTTTTGCTTCGTGGATAAAAAGAGCGCCCCATCCACTCTAGCCATCCCATCGATCCATCTTCGCCGGCCAACTCGTCTACCAATGAAGAACCTCCACAGTTTACCTCCAACAAACAACGAGGAGCACAGCAAAGATGACTCACGACTACCCTCACGTTAATATCAACCAGATCGACCACCGCTCCTACTATATCCCCGACTGGCCCCGCGACCGCGAGTACTAGTACACGACCTGCTCTTTCACTCCCTCGTCCAAATGCCAAGCCACCCATCCTGTCGCCGCAAAGAGGGGGATCACGGACCAGTACGGCAGGAAGATCAAAAAGTCGAACAAAGTGCCCATGTGTGGTCAGCTGCCACCAAAGTTCAACCGCGCGAAGCCCTGGGCCGAGCCGCAGTATTCCGAGAAGCACGCGAGTCGTGAAGCACGCGAGTTGAACACCATCTTCTATGAACCTTGGAAGAATTTGAACTCTTGGTGTACACTTATCCGTGGGAAGATTTGGCGGGACTTTGGGGGCGCGCAAACCGCAGCTGGCTGCACACAGCAGCAGTACGCACTCCATGTCTCGGTTGGCACGCAAGCGGAGACCGACCCCGATACACCACCAACAGCATACACCTCCTTCGAAAGCTTGATCAAGGATCACTTGAGCAACCAGCAATTGACCCAACGATGGACTCGTTCGCAGCATCTTGCGGCCCTTCAAATCCGCTACAGACACTCTCAAAGCACCAACAGCATGATACCTCTCTTCAGCGGGACCGGTTCAACTCGCAGGGTCCAGCAAGTCAACGGCAGTCGTTCAGATCTACGCCGCAGATAGATCCGCAGCTACAGCATGAAGCTGAAGCATTTATGCGGGGAGAGCCATTACCGGGACCTGAGCTTGGAATGGGGATGGGAATGGGTATGAGGGGTGTTGGTGCGAGGCCTCAGGGTGGTGGGATCGGCATGGATGGGTGGGCGGATGACTTTCAGAGACTACAAGTGTCACAGCCAAAAGCACAACCACTTTTTATGGCCGTGAACGGGAAGGGCAAGGCGGTCATGGGAGGTGGAAGAGGTGGGTGGGGTGCAGAGTTCCTCGCTCAGCGTCGACAAACAGCGCCGCCGCAACCTGCCTCACAAGCATACGCCGCACAACGAACAGGCATGGGCATGAGCATGGGTTATGCCGGTGTGGGAGGACAGCTCTATCACGAACAAGTACAGCAACAACCCACGATGAACCAACAAGAACAGGTGAAGCACGACCAAGCCTTAGACCAAGCATTCGCCGAAGCAGAGAAGCATGCTTTCGAGAGTATCAACGTGGAGCAGGACACGATAGAGATCCAGAAGTGGGATCAGCAAGGTCTTGTGGAGATGTACAGGGACAAGATGGATGAAGTACTCCGGGAGAAGGGGGCGGGCGCGGATCCGCTCGAGGTGTATCATCATACGGAGAGTGATATGCTCAATACATTTGCGCCAGAACCCGAACTTGAGACTGCTGCTGAGCAACAGACAGACAAGCCGGTCAACCACAACGACGCACTTGCCGCCACCGCTGGCTCTTTACTCGAGAGCCTCAAAGACGAAACAGACGAGAAATTCCAACAATCGAGTTTCATGCAGCTCATGCGCAAACTCCGAGATGGCGAGGTTCACGTTGAAGGCGACAAGATGGTCGAGACCGTCGAACCCGTCACAACCTATGGACATACAACCCAGGACACGCACTGGCCACATACCAAAAGCGGTGCATTCACCCCCGTTACAGACGCGGATATCCACCGTGCCGGAAGACTCGAACGGAGCTGGGGCGAAGACCTCGATTTCGAGAAATTCGAGAACGAGAATTTCTTTGGGAGGGGCCAGTGGGGTGGAACAGCAGCTGACCCCGGAAACGCAAATAGGTGGGAGAATCCGAATTTCATGGAGGGGTGAGCGTAATGAGCCGATGTGTACGATGTGTCCGCCGATCGAATGGGAGAGTACGATATAGATACCCAACACCACCAAACCACCAAATGCAATGCAAGTTCTTCTTTATCTTTTTACTCCGATGCAGCAGCCCTATACCATCTAACATCACCCACCGCACCCACCGTAACGAACCCCTCAATCCCCGTCTTCGTCCAGCTCACGTCCCAAACCGGACCCTCATTATCACTAACCGTACACACGCACTCCCGTGTCCGTACATCCCACACCTTGACTTTTCCATCCACAGCGGCTGACGCGATATATTCTCCAGTTCTATTCCAGTCTAGAGCGAATACCCATCGGTTGTGGCCTGTTAGTGATGCGACCTGTTCTCCTGACCGCGGGTCGTGGAGACATATCGTTTCTGAGTCGCCGACGGATGCCAACAAACTACTTCCCGGACTAAACTTCACCCCTCTGACCGTATTTGAGCCATGTCCTGGTAGCGAATGAAACATTCTTCCCGTTTCGGTGCTAAAGATGTAGAGGCCCCCGTTTTGGTGGCCGGTTGCGATGTACCGACCGTCGGGGGAGTAGGCTATGCAGGTGCCGAATGAACCGCGGGTATCGTCTGAAGCGAGGCGGGAGGATGATGCGAGATCGTAGATTGTCATTTTTCCGGCGTAGGAGGTTGTTGCGAGGGTTTTTGTGTCGGGGGAGAGGGCGATTGACCATGCTGTGTCTTTTGAGCCTGGTTCTGTAGGCTCTACATTAGTCACCATATACAGGCCAATACCAGAAGAGCCCACCTTCGATTCGTCCTACTTCTTTCATTTCTTCCAGGTCCCACACTATCACCTCTCCAGCAAACCCAACGCTTACCATCCTGTTTCCCTCGGCATTCACAGCCAAATGATGGATACCCGCAGCATGTGGTGTTTCTATTGTGTTTATCAGGGTATGTTCAGGACTTGCTGCGTCCCAGAATTTAATTGTTGAGTCTCCGGAGGCTGTGATGAGGTGTGTGGAGGTGAGGATGGAGGAGTAGATGTCTGAGGAGTGTGCGGAGGGCTCGTGGTGAGCTGTGAGGAATTGGGTTGACTGTAAGACGCATGTTAGTCAATGACGAGAGCGATGAACCCTTAAGTCTTACAGGCATCTCTTCGGGGCGTAGGCTCCTTCCTTTTCCAGCTGCTTCACTTTGGTCTCGAGGAGTTCAGCTGTGACGTCGGCAAGGCCAAATGAGATGAAGAAAACGCCTGCTGTTCGAGCTTGGACGGGAATGAAAAACACTTGGTATTATGTTCAAAATACATTGATGCATCTCGTTTTCCAGCCGTCCGAGGAAATCCAAAGTCCCAGGCACATTGCAGGCGTACACGAAGCTGGGTGAATATCGCAACCCCCACACCAAATTGTTGCAAGAAGGCAGATCACCCACAGTCATGCCCCGCGACTATAGAGCCCTCCGTGTCCACCAGAAGGCGTCCGACCTTCTCGCTGGCAAGCAACTCAAGATCGAGCCAGCATGGTACCGCCCTATTCTCCACCGTCCACCATCAACGAACATCGTCATGCAGAAGAGGAACCCAAGAAAAATCGATTATCCAGAGGATAACCTAAGGGCAGAGTTCTACAAAGAACACCCGTGGGAGTTGGCAAGGCCGAGGGTTATCACCGAGAACGATGGGAGAGATTACGATAAGTATGATTGGAGCATGTTGGAGCAGCCAGGAAAGCCGCTAGATGGTGAGAGGTATGTCAAACACCCCTTTTACGTAGATTCGCGAACCGATGCTAACGTTCTCACAGCGTCGTGCAACACCAGTTATGGCTCATGCGTAAAGCCGGCATGTCAAAGCAGAACGCCTACCTCCAAGCCTGTTTCCAATTCTACAAACTCCGCGCCAGATCTGAAGTCCTCCAGCGTATCGCCCGCGAAGAGAACCTTCATAACGGCTGCGGCACGATCTGGAACAAGAGTGTTTTGGAGCGTGCATATGAGAAGGAGGGCAAGGTCGTTCAGGACTGGCTTGAGAAGGCGACTGCGAGGACTCGGGAGGGTATGACGCGCCAAGGCACGGCAGGAGGTGTCCAGGCCTGGGCAGATGAGTTGCTTCAGGAGGAAGAGGCACCGGCAGCGGAGGTAGCAGTAGAGGGAGCACCTGCCCCTGCAACAGCGGCATAGGGGTGGAGCTGGGGATGTGAATGAGAGATCTGAACTTGACACACAAAAATTGGATTTCATGTTTGGGTAGTGGTTGTTATTATGGCGTTTGGAAGGCATGCACATGAAACCAAACAAATTTGATGCATTTGGAATACAATCCCTGGGTATATTACTACTCCTCCTGACTCCCTATCTTTGCAATGGTGCGCTTCATTCAGCGCAGCTTCCTCGCTTTCTCGTACAACAGGTCTACGACATCCCCAAGGTGCTTCATAGTCTCCACTGCTTGGTTATACAACACCTCCTTCTCCTGCTCCTCGAAGATCTCCACGCAGCCACTACCTTGGTCGAGCACGCCCTTCAACACCTTGTCCAAGATCATTTGTGACAACTTGTTCTCCACCTGTTGCTGACTCAGCTGGATGGTCTCTGCGATATACGAAATCTCCACCCGTGAAAAGGGCTGCAAGATGCGCAAAAGGTTAGACTCGAGGAGCGAGTCGTAGAGTGCCGTAAAGTGCTGGCGAATGATAGGATCGGTCTGAAGCTCCGATTTGTAGTTGCTTAGCGCTTTCTCGAATTCCGCGAGACTCTTCTTCTGGTGAGCCACCGCGACAGCCTTCATCGCCTCCACCTCGCGGCCGACGTACTTTTGCGCCATCTTGCTGCCGATCACGACACCGAGGTCGTCGGTTTCCGACATCATGATCTTGCACAACAGCATGTATTTCAATGCCCTGACAGCATCGCCGTACGTGTCGACCGCAGCCTCCTTGTTCGATGCAGAAGGAGAGTTGATGCCCGCGTACCCCTCCAACGCCTCGAAGAAGTAGGAGTAGCCAGTCTTGAAATCCCTATCATCCGCATGCAAGATACCGGACTGCATATCCAATCCAGCTTGAAGCAAGGGTGGGCAGTAAATCGAGTTGGCGTTCGTGCGGGCTGCGGTGAGGGCGGCTCTTGACTTGGCGAGGTTGCGCAATGCGGAAAGCACGCGTGACTCCAAGAGGTGTACCTCGACAAGCATAGCCTTATCGTCAAGCTTCTTCAACTCACGCAACAAGGTCTCGATCAACTTGAGCGCATCCTGGAATTGCGCGTTCTCCAAGTACAACCCAATCAACTTTGCCTCCAGCGTTTGGCGGAGAAAGATTCGCTTGTCGTTTAGGGCCCATTCGATGCATTCTTTGGTGATGCTGATTTGGACGGGGGTCGCGGAGGGGATTGGGTTGAAGTCGTCGATGAGGGTACGGATGATCTTTGCGGACTTGGCTTTGGCGAAGGAAGACATGAATGTCCGAGACTTGCGGACAAGGTCGGCGAGGGCATCAATGTTTCTGTCAACATACGTTAATCGTCATTCCATAATCATTCAGTTGGCGAAACATACTTCTGATCCCTATACAACTCTCCCAAACCAAGCAATGCATCTTCCTGCTCTCTCACCACAGTATCATTCGTGTTTCCTAGCTCAGTAGAGAGAATGGCAACATAACCCTGCTCGGCAGAGTGAAGGTCGCCTTTCTTGTGAGCGTCTTTGGCTTGCTGAAGTTGTGATGTTGCGTCAACCATTGTCGTTGAATTGCACTGATTGTCCGGGTCTGTATGCTTCGAGTCTCGGTGTAGTGGTTTGAATGCGCGTACGTCACCTAAGGCACGTGAGGGCTGCCGGGTTTGTACTTCTTGGTTGAGGTTAACTTAGGGGTGTAAAAACGGCGCGCAAGTCAATTGAAGAAACGGGGGATCCTCAATTGGAAACCGGAGAACTACAAAAAGGGATGGTGCAAACAGCGGGAAACGGGCAAGACATGAACTGAGCCAGATAGGATAACAAGCAGATCTTTCAACACGTAAGCACCTCCTTCAAGAAACGACCTTCAATCGCGAGTAAGGTTGCTTCAAGCTGCATTCAAGCCAGGGCGAAACGCTCGAGCCCAGCCGGTGCGCGTGCTCCTCCAAACAGCATATACCCGCGACTCGTCGCATACAACCGCAATGATCCCAGCAGGCGCAAGACCTCCTCAACATACTGTCCCAGGATACCAACGTCGCCGAGGTCCTCCCGGTCTGCCGCCGGGTCCTCCACGTCAACCATCTGGTCTTACGCGGTTGAATAAGCCAATATTGCGCGACGTGCCAAAGAGAATTGCTGAGCTTGTGCCGAATGTGGAAGTACGCAATATCCTGAATGCCTTTTGTGCAGTACTGATGGAGTTGCCTTTCAGGAGTACAACAGTCTACGCGATGTTGAGCGACGGCTCGACGCGGTGATGATGCGCAAGAGGGGCGATCTGGGAGAAGCCATTGACATTCCACGAAGGGTATGTTTTCATTTGCATAAGTTGTAGTGCATTCTCTGACCCTCTTTATACAGACCAAGCAAACACTCCGTATCTTCATTTCAAATACTGCCTCAGACCAGCCATGGCAGGCCACCGACCAACTCGATACAAACGCGTTCGATTTCGAGACCGGTGCTATCCCGTCCTGGACCCTGAAGATCGAAGGCAGAGTATTGGAAGACGATTCGAAAAAATTCTCGGATGTCGTCAGAAGTGTCGTGGTGGACATTGAGCGAAGTCGGGACTTGTATCCTGACGGGAATGTCGTTGAGGTACAAGCATCCCATGAAAAAGCAGTCTCGACCATGCTAACAAGGCCAATTCTACAGTGGCAGCAAAACCCCAACCCTGCACAGCGCGGCCCAGCTTTCGACGCCCTTGAAATCAAGCGCAAAGGCGATACCGACTGTCCCGTACGCATCCACATCCACCCCCTCCTCCTCGCCGAGAAGTATAAGATTCACCCATCTCTTGCCAATGTTATTGACATGCGGGAGGGCAACATGCCTGAGATTGTCATGGCCCTCTGGCGCTACGCGAAATACCATAATCTCCAAGACCCGGAAGAGTTGAGAATGATCAATTGCGATATGGTGTTGAAGCATCTCTTTGGCGTGGACAGGATTGCATTCGCGGACCTGACGCAGGCGTTAAGGCCCTTGACAAATTGTCCTGCTGACCCTATTACGTTGACATATACTGTCAAGGTGGATCAGGAGACGACCATGGCTCCCACGGCCTTCGACATCGAGATTGAGACCTACGATAATGAGTCTACGAAGGAGATTGCCAGCCTCTTGTCTGCTCTTTCTACCCCAGATCCCAAGATCCTCGAACTTGACGACAGAATCTCCGTTCTCATTGGCGCTTTGGATGCTAATCGTCTTAAGCGTCAGTTTTTCCTTGAGTTCTCCAAGGACCCCACGAACTACCTCAAACGATGGATTGATGCGCAATCACGTGATCTTGAGGTGGTCCTTGGTGACCGTGCTGTTGATGAGGAGGAGAGTCGGAAATCCGACTTTTATCAGAAGGAATGGATGGATGAGAGTGTGTGGCATTACCTTGCGGCACAGACGCAGAAAAAGGTACAGGAGATTTTGGCAGCGCAGCAGACAATGAGTGCACCACCGGCGGGTGGAAGAAGATAGGAGGGTGGATGGAAAGATGAGGGGAAGGGAGCGGACGTGGGATTCATAGCCCATTTATGACAGGAGTTGTTACTTGATCTTAGATTGTATGGCGGAGTTACCTTTTCTCAATGAACTCCGCACCACCTATGAACGGCCGCAACACCTCAGGAATCCTCACTCTCCCATCCTCCGTCTGCCCATTCTCCAAAATCGCAATAATCATCCTTGGCACCGCAACGGCCGTTCCATTCAGCGTATGTACGAACTTCAACCCATCCTGCGTCCTATATCTCGTATTCAACCTCCGTGCCTGGTAGTCTGTGCAATTCGAAGCAGAGGATACTTCACCCCAGCCACGGGAAGGCATCCAAGCTTCGATATCGTATTTGCGGTATGCGGATGCGCCGAGTTCGTGGGTCGGCATGTCGAGGACACGGGCGTGGAGGCCAAGTTCTGAGACGATTTCCTCCTGAAGTGTGCGGATTTCCTCGAGCATGGCGTCTGATGCGTGGGGTTCTGTCCACGCAAAGAGTTCGATCTTGGTGAACTCGTGCACACGGTAGAGGCCCTTGGCATCGAGTCCGCCTGCGCCTGCTTCCGCACGGAAAGCGCGGCCGACACCGACGACGCGGCGGGGGAGGGATGATTCGGGGAAGATGGTGTCGATTTCGAGACCTGCGAGGGGAATTTCGGCGGTTCCGGCTAGGCAGAGGTCGACAGTATTGTCAGCTGATCCGTGTGAGACGCGGTATGTCTGGTCATCTGCCGCGCCCTCTCTGGGTCTGAATCCACATGCCGCAGCGACTTCAGTTCTCACGACATCGGGTGGTCTCACTGGCATGAAACCCTTTGAGATCGCTTTTTGGAGGGAGTAGTTGATGAGGGCCTGTTCGAGGAGGACTGCGGAATTTTTGAGGTAGTACCATGAGCCACCTGAGACTCGGGATGCGGCGGTGAAGTCGACGAGGTCCAGGTCCTGCGCGATGGTGACGTGGTCCTTGAGGTTAGGAGTGTCAAGCTTGGAGGAGGGGTTGAGGAGATCGACAGTTATTGCGTTTTCTTCGGGGCCGAGGGGTGCGGAGGGGTGGGTCGTGTTGGGTAGCGTCAATCCTGTGTTGAGGAGTTGTGCTTCTGTATCCCGTAATGCTTGCTCCTGCGCTTGAATGGGCGCTTTAAGCTTGCTGGCTTCCTGTACTAGTTCCTTCTTTTTGCCATTGGGAGCCGCTTTGATGCGATCCGTTAACGCATTTCGTTGTCGGAGCATGTTGTTCAATCCCCTTGTCTTCTCGGTAAAATCATCGTAGAACGCAACGAGCTTTGCCACATTCGGTGCTGCCTTTGCGAAATTTCGATCTACACAGTTCTTCTCGACTAATTCCGCATTGTCGCGAACGTATTTGTAGTCCAACCGGGGCTTGGGAAGGGGGCTATGGGCGGCCGAGGAGACTGCAGGGATCGATCAGCTCCATTGCTCCACTCTCAACGACCACGTCTCCAAGCGCACCTGCGAAAGTTCTTCTGAGCTTCTGTGGCTGGACCGCTCGTCGTCCGCCGGTCTTACAAGCTGTACAGACCCAATTCATGATTTCCAATATTCGGTAGGTAACGTCGACAACCTCGGATGCACGTGAGGCTCAACGCGCATCGCACCTGCAGGGCACCTGAACCTTACGAGACGAGCAACGACGAGGAATAACAGAAGGCAATCAGATAGAAGGTACGTAGTCTTGTCATCGCGTTTAAGGAATGGAATTGGTCGAGGAGCTCTGTGGATCTTCGCGTTCGGCTTGACTCTAAAGTTCTGCTTCAGGAGCTTTTGGTGTTTCTATTTCTTCGACGACGCGACATATTGGTGCAATGAATGCTAACATTGCTTGCTACAGTCTGTCATTATGAACGCCCCTGTCATCGTCGTCAACAACAACGGCGAACGCCAAACCGGCCGTAAGGCCCAGACCTCTAACATCACCGCGGCCAAGACCGTCGCCGACATCATCCGCACATGTCTTGGACCAAAAGCCATGTTGAAGATGCTCCTCGACCCTATGGGCGGTGTCCTCCTCACCAACGATGGTCACTCCATTCTCCGTGAAATCGATGTTGCTCACCCTGCCGCTAAGTCCATGATCGAGCTCTCAAGAACACAGGACGAGGAGGTCGGTGATGGAACTACCACTGTCATTATCTTGGCTGGAGAGATTCTTGCGTATGCTCTTCCTCATTTGGAGAGGAACATCCATCCTGTTGTTATTATTTCGGCGTTGAAGGAGGCTTTGAAGGATGCTTTGGACATCGTGGAGAAGGTTTCGATTCCCGTGAATGTTGAGGATGATAAGGAGATGACTCGCTTGATTTCCGCATCTATTGGTACCAAGTTCGTCGCCAAGTGGAACGACCTTATGTGCAAACTTGCTCTTGATGCCGTCCGTACCGTCGCGACCGACGTCAACGGCCGTGCTGAGGTCGATGTCAAGCGTTACGCACGTATTGAGAAGGTTCCCGGAGGTGATGTCGAGGAGTCACGAGTATTGGACGGTGTCATGCTCAACAAAGATATTACCCACCCCAAGATGCGCAGACGGATCGAGCACCCCCGTGTCGTCCTCTTGGACTGTCCCCTTGAATACAAAAAGGGAGAGTCTCAAACCAATATTGAGATCACAAAGGAGGAGGACTGGAACCGTATCTTACAGATTGAGGAGGAGCAGGTAAAGGCTATGTGTGAGGCCGTTCTTGCGTTGAAGCCTGATCTCGTTATTACCGAGAAGGGAGTATCAGATTTGGCGCAGCACTACTTCTTGAAGGCGAATGTTACTGCGCTGAGACGAGTGAGGAAGTCTGACAATAACCGTATCGCACGAGCAACGGGTGCTACCATTGTCAACCGTGTCGAGGACTTGCACGAATCTGACGTCGGCACCGGCTGTGGTCTCTTCAACATCGAGAAGATCGGAGACGAGTATTTTACTTTCCTTACCAAGTGCAAGGACCCCAAAGCATGCACGATTCTCCTCCGCGGTCCATCAAAGGATATCATCAACGAGGTCGAGCGTAACCTCCAGGACGCCATGTCCGTTGCCCGCAACGTCTTCTTCCACCCCAAGCTCGCCCCAGGAGGTGGAGCGACCGAAATGGCCGTCTCTGTTGGTCTTGCCGAAAAAGCTCGCTCAATCGAAGGCGTCATGCAATGGCCCTACCGCGCCGTCGCCGACGCAATGGAAGTCATCCCCCGCACCCTCGTCCAAAACTGCGGTGCAAACCCCGTTAAAGTCCTTACCCAACTCCGCGCAAAACACGTCGAAGGCCAATCCTCCTTCGGTATCGACGGCGATAACGGCAAGATTGTTGATATGCACACATATGGTATTTGGGAGCCTCAACAGGTTAAGACTCAGAGTTTGAAGACCGCGATTGAAAGTGCGTGTATGTTGTTGCGTGTTGATGATATTGTGTCTGCGAAGAGGGCTGCTTCTGGTGCTGGGAACCGCATGGGTGGACCTCAGGATGCGCCTGAGGAGGCTGAGGGTCAGCAGTAAGTCGTGGGTGTTTAGACATTATTGGGAGTGTAAAGTAAAAATCTTGATTAATCATAGACGATGTTTTGCCTTGGGTATATTGTGATTGTCTATATCCTTTTCCGTTTGGTATCGTACGCCATCCTTTAAGTCTGATTATTCCTCCATTGCATCGTCATCGTCATCGTGTTCCGCCTTGGCTTCTTCCTCATTGTCTTGATATCTGACTTGATGTTCCTCCTGATATTCTTCCTCTTGGGACCTGCCTTCCTGGTATCCGCCCTCCTGTCCATCCTGGTGCTCATATCCCTCTCCACCTTCCTCGTACCCCTCACCATTCTCCATTTCTGCATTCTCCTCAGCCGTAACCCCAAATAACCCGAGAATGGCGTGCATGTCTTCCTCACTCATCCGATTCTCCATTTCCTCAACAATGTTGTATAAATCCACTGCAGCTTTTGGTCTCGAGTTAATGATCTGCAGTGTTTCTGCCTTCGTGAGATCGAAGTGTGCAAGATCCTGAGACAGTTGAACGATCTCTTCTGCGGTATAGTTTGCTGCTGGAGATGATTTCAGGTAATCAAGAAGCTGTGAGCCAAGTCAGCAAATTCTAGCAGATAGCTGAGGGAGATGGGCCGATGCCTCACCTCATACTGGATAGTCCTGAAGTTCGCTGAGCCCAGAGCAGCTGCTGAACCCAGTACTCGCGCTGTCTCCTTCTGCCGTTCCTCAATTTCTCTGAAATGTGCGAGGACTTCGTAATCTGTAAGGAATGCCTCCCTTACCTTCAGGATCTGTAGGGCAATTTAGCGAGAGTCAAAGTAGAGCTCGATCTGAGCAGCCATACCTTCATGACTCCTGGCGCTCTCGTCGCAGGGCTGTTGTTCAGAAGTGTACGTACATACAAAGTCTACGTTACAGAGTACGCGCACGTGAACTGGGAAACAGTGCCTACATGTTCCGAATATGGTAATAGGATGGGGGAATGAACCGAATCTGTACTCGGAAATAGGTATCATTGGTGTACAACGAAGAGAAAAAATTATAGTTCAACGCCTCGCTTCCACTTCTCACCGGTTTCACAACATCTTTCTGGTTGTGGCTCGTTCATATGACAGCTAGGCACACGAGTAATCTATGTGAGTCTCCCTTGGCTTGTTAGGCGGTAAATGTCAAGTTTAATGCTGCAGAGCCGCCTGATTAGCTGATGGATCTCAACATTCAGTCGGAAGACCTACGTCAACATCATCCCAAGTCCTCCCATGCACACCAGCAAGGTCCTCCATCGTGGGAATTGCACCAGAAGTGAAGTATCCAGAGTGAATCTTGGCGTCAATCTCAACGCGGGAATCTGCAAGTCACCTATTAGCATCGGAAAAACTACAATTCGTTTAGGGACTCACCGTCTGGAATCATATCGTCCGGAATAGGTACGCGTTCGTAAATAGGGATGCCGCTGTCGACAATCGCATCGTGTTTCTGTGGAAAAGTCAGTGCAAGCGCGAAAGAGCTGGCTGAATGACTTCCTCACCATGTTTGACATGGACAGCATCCTATCGACTTTCTGGATACCAAGCCAATGCAAGATATCCGGCATCAGTGCCTGGAACCTCATGTCCTTCACACCGGCAATACCTGTAATCGGTCGTCAGCAGCAGAACTCACAGAACTGTACTCAAAACCTGCTTACCTTCAGTACGAGCAAAGTACTTGTCAGCAGTATCACCCGTCCTCTTCCTAACATTGTAAACCAAGTACTTGGTAACCTCACCCAATGCTCTTCCCTCCTTCCTGAAGTAGATCACCACACCACTTCCACCATTCTGTGCCTCCTTAACAGCCTCCTCAATACCGAACAACAGGTATGGTCGACACGTGCAGATATCAGATGAGAAGACATCTGATCCGTTACACTCATCGTGGATACGGAGAGCGAGGCGGTTGTTTGGGTTGGAGACCTTGGCGGGGTCACCGAAGATATAGACTGTCAACCCGCCGATAGGTGGGAGGAAGACCTTGAGGTCGGGGCGGGTGATCAACTCGGGGTAAGAACCTCCAGTGTCCTCGAACAATGCCCTCCTCAGAGTTCCCTCCTCGATGCCGAAACGCTTGGCGACCCCAGGGAGATACCATACTGGCTCAACCGCAACTTTGGTGACAGCGAGTTCACCAGACTGGTTCACAACAACCTTACCGTCTACTTGTATTCTACCTTTCTTGACTGCATCCTCTAATTCCATCAGTTTCATGTGCGCTTTAGTGACTGCGATCGTGGGACGGATGTCCAGTCCTGCTTCCAGCTGGGAGGAGAAGAGAGAAGCTACGGCGTGACCGAAGGGATCTGTATTGAGAAGTTAGCCGATATCGTAGATTTGTCGGACATGGTCTTCAATACCCATCGACACAATTTTCTCAGGATCACTCCACTGCGGTTGCTGCATGATAGGAACGGGAGGCTGTGTATGGGTGAAGTCTGGCTTGTGGTTGATTGGGAGGTCACCCATAGCGACAGCAAGGGCATGGTAGATCGAGTATGACTGTATGTCGTCGTTACTTAGCCGAGCTTGAAGAAAGCTGCTTGACGGGGAACTACTTACACCACCATGCGCACCGATCGCATTCCTCTTACGGATGGTAGAAGGCTGGCGAGCCACGATAACTGTCTCAAACAGTCAGCCTTTGCGTAGGACGTCGCGAATTCTTTGGGACATACTTGGCCCTCTAGCTCTCGGGTCCTCAGCACCCCACTTCAACGGAACAGGATCAACTCCTGACTGGCCAGGGTACGTAGTCAAAACCACTCTCTTCCCCCAACCATCTTCGATTCTCTCTTTCACATCCGTAACCTTCCTTTCCCCGGTGAAAATAGCCCTCGTGCTCATGGCACCGTTGTTCATCGGCATAGGGGTCACCGTGGGAGACAAAGGGACACCAGCGGGAAGGCCGGGGTTTGGCGGCGTGCCGTTGAGGACGGAGGCAATTGACTCCACTGAGCCGCGACGACTGCTTGAGGAGCCAGATATGGCTGCAACTTGGGATTTGAGAGAGTCAATGGTTGCGAGGGTTGAGGAGGTGGTGAGGTCGAACTGTGTCCAGTCAGTCAGCAGGTGCCCCAAGGCATAGTCGATGACGGAAACATACCTTCTGAGCAAGCTTATCCTGGTCCAATTTGAGTGACTGTACGCACTCGTCAGCCTACGCTTCACGGACCAGAACCGGATATGCGAGTGCATACCCTAATTGTCTCAAGAATTTGGCCCAACAGAGCACTTTCGGTCGAAGTAGCGGTGCTTCCAGGTATCATAGCAGCGGGGGTCATTGTTGTTTGTTCAAATGTATCTGATTCAGGCATTGTATGCGGGTCTTTGGAGTTGCGGTCTTATACTGCTGAGCTCCTCTTCCGACGTCGGGAAGCAGCCGACATACAGTACAGTCCAGTACCACGGCACGCGCGCCCGACCCCGCCGCTGCGTACATACCTCGTACGGCTGCCGTAGCGATTAGAGATAGGGAGGGACCAGCGGATACCTACAGGGGACATATATGCAATGCTATTGGATTGTCAATTTGTCTAATGAGAACCGTCCTCCTAATCCAATTGTTCTGCCGTCGCTTGACCTACTCCACGGGCAGTTTGTCCTCCCCCTTCGCCGTCATCGCCGCCTGGAAATTCGAGCTCGTATCCATCTTCAACACCTCCCTCAAAGCCATCGTAGCATACTGACTCGTCCCCAACGCTAACTTGACCACAATCGCCGTAAACGCACCATCCTGACCCCTCTCCCCCGCCTCGACATTCGTGTTCATCAACAAATCAAGATCGGTACGAACGAGCTGTTTGTCTCCGTCGGAGTACTTGACGATTTCCCAGGATACGGTGGAGGGACGGTAGACGATCTTGCGGTAGTTTCCGGTGAGGGAGAGTTCGCGGACGGAGCGGTACATGTCGAAAGGGTTGAGGGAGTCCTTGGCCATGATGTCGACGTATGCTTGCTTGGTGTCGTTCTTTGGGTACTGAATTTCGGTACCAGGGGTAGGAAGGACGATGTCGTGAATGGTGTACTTGCCGCTGTCCACATCCTCCTGCGTGAGAATCTTGACCTTGGGCACAGTGCTGACGACAGGCGCGTCATTGTTGTGCATGGTAGAAGTCTCGAGCTCGGGAGCCTCCTCATCAACAACATCCTGAGTCTTTCCTTCGACCTTCTCCTCTTCCACAAGAACCAAGTCTCCGACGACGGGCTTCAATCCAAAGTTCTTGATTCTCTCGCTCACAACCAAGTTCCAGACGTAAGACTGGTAACTGTGTACATACAACAACCTCAGGTTCCTAGGCACAGCCTGGAACGCAGCAGAGTAGTTTCTGGTGTTACCAGTGTTAACCATAGCCTGCAGCACAGCATACTCAGCCACACAGTTTCTCGGCATCAACTTCAGGGCCTTCGCGGGGTCCTTGGTCTCTTTCCAAACTCGTCTAGCTTCGACAGATTCTGCACGCATGAACTTACGTTCGGCGAGGATGAGCTCGACAGCTGCTTCCCAGTTGGACTGGAGGAGTAGGATTCCAGCGTCATGGGTTCCGATCGACGAAGTACCGAAGCGCTGCATACCAAAGTAGTTGATGAAACCTTGTTCTTTCAGGGTTTGCATGGCGGTGTTGATCTGTTCCACGTTCTCGGCCTTGACGTTACGGAGAGTAATTGTGAACTCATTGCCCTTGAGCTGGCCCAATGCCAGCTGGTGGGGACTGTAGCTGAAGTTACCGATCTTGAAGCCGTAGAGAGACTTGTTCAGGTTCTGCAGACGTTCGTGCTTGATTCGGTGGATAGAGAAGCGCTGGACGGTACAACCACGCCTATCCTTCGTTCCCGCAAAGCCAATAGATTTGTTCGAGATCTTGAGCAACTTGGCCAAGATAGACGCACACTCCATCGTATCCTTATTCTCCTTGTAGAGGTAGAAATGACAGAACTCGCCACCCAACTCCTCCCAAGTCTTCTGCTCGACCTGACGATTTACTCGGGGCTTTGAGCGGTCTCCGCCACGTTGGTTGCGCTGTTTCTTTTTGAGAAGAGTGAACTTGATGGCGCCGGTTTCGATCATTTCGGTTTCGAACATGCCGGGGAAGACCTTGCGGGTCGTTTGGTGGACGTTTGTACGCTCATCTTTGTCGAGGTCCGCACGGGTGAGGACGGGACCGGAGGCGGCGGATGCACCGTTGGTGTTGACGAGCTGGATAACCTTCTCCAAGCACTCCTCGCCGATGAGAGCAGCCATCTCCGCGCGTCCCTCGGGAGTGATCTCAAAGTCCTTCTTCTCTTCTTCAATAGGCTTCGGCTTCTCCTCCTCCTTTGGTGCCTCCTTAACCACCACCTCCTCCTTCTTCTCCCCACTCGTAGCCTCAGTCTCAGGCTTCTTGTCCTCCTTCTGCCTCAACTCGGTCAAGTGCACAACATTTCCCTCGAGATCAATCTCGTTGACCAAGAAATCGGTGTACCTCTGCTTGATGATGGCCGAAAAACCGGGCGCGGAAGGATTGATGTACTCGGTAATACCGACGTCAGTTTCACAATACGGCTTCAACTCGCCTGCAGGAGTCGACTCGATCCTGGCTCTCTTGGCCGGACGGTCGTTGGGTGGGGAAGCGAGGCGGGCTTCGGCGGACATGGCGGACGGGGTGGGTCGGAATGCACTGAAAGGCCGGGAGAATAAAGGACCTCGACGAACGGCGGATCGAAGGATCTGCTTGGACGGAATGGTGAAAGAGGTTTCTTCGAGGACTCTGGAGTAGCAGAGCGCGCAAAATGGACGATAGAGCTTATCAGCACGTGACACCGACAACGACACCGAAACCGACAACAACCATGACCATATGCCGTGAATGCACAGCCGACAATGACCAATGGACGAAAGCGACGGCGGTATCGGATAGCGTATGTCACTGGCTTCGTGTCTCTGCAAAACAGCGGCTTACTCGGGCATGCAGGATGGTCTCTGACTTCTTCTATCCACAATCAGGTGGCATTGAATCGCATATATACCAGTTATCACAGGTGCAATATCTGTTGCTTTGGTTTGGACTACCTGCTTATGCAATGTACAGAGACTTATCGACCGAGGACACAAAGTCATCGTAATCACCCACGCCTATGGCGACCGTTCCGGCGTTCGGATCACCACGAACGGCCTCAAAGTCTATTATGTGCCTTTCCTTACCATATACCGAGAAGCGACACTACCGACAGTCTTCTCATTCTTTCCAATATTCCGCAATATCATCATCCGAGAACGCGTTGACATCGTACACGGTCATGCATCACTCTCCTCGCTATGTCACGAAGCAATCCTACACGCACGGACAATGGGAATCAAGGCAGTCTTTACCGACCACTCACTCTTTGGCTTTAAAGATGCCGCATCGATCTTCACCAACAAAATACTGAAATTCACTCTAAGTGACGTGGATCATGTCATCTGCGTCTCGCATACATGCAAAGAAAATACCGTTCTTCGAGCAGCGCTAGATCCACAGATGGTCAGCGTGATCCCAAACGCAGTGGTCAGCGCGAACTTTACGCCTGCTCCTCATCGACGAGATCCACACCATACGACCATCATCGTCATTTCGCGACTTTTCTACAACAAGGGAATCGATTTACTGATCAACCTTATTCCACGAATATGCGCATTACATCCAAGGGTACGCTTCATTATCGCAGGCGATGGGCCGAAAAGAATCGATCTGGAACAAATGCGCGAAAAACATCTGCTACAAGACCGTGTCGAAATGCTAGGTTCCATCCGACACGAAGACGTCAGAGACGTGATGGTACGAGGAGATATCTACCTCCACCCGTCACTCACCGAGGCATTCGGTACTGTCATCGTTGAAGCGGCATCATGCGGTCTCTACGTCGTTTGCACCCGCGTTGGAGGCGTACCAGAAGTCTTGCCAGAATACATGACATCCTTCGCCCTACCCTCCGAAGACGACCTCGTCCACGCAACATCCCGCGCCATCGCTGCGCTCCGTACCCACCGCGTCGATACATCTACCTTCCACGAAGCTGTTGCAACAATGTACTCATGGACCAATGTCGCTGCACGGACAGAATTGGTGTATGATCATGTTAGTGAGATGCCTACCCTCGGTTTTGTGGAGAGGTTGAGGAGGTATTATGGGTGTGGTGTCTGGGCGGGGAAGTTGTTTTGTGTTTGCGTTGCTGTGGATTATTTGTTGGGTGTGTTGTTGGATTGGTGGAGGCCTGTTGAGAGTATTGATGTTGCGAGGGATTGGCCGAGGAAGAAGATGGTTGATGGTGAGCCGGAGAAGAATGAGGCTGAGAATCGGGGTGTGTGGGGTAAAGAGACAAGATGAGGGGTATTCTGGGCACATACTGTCTTTTGTGAAAGCGCGTTAGGACATCTGGAGTTATCTTCGCTCATACCCAGGCTTGAAATTCCGTTGAACACGCAATCATATTATCGTTCTTCACCTAACTCAATATCATGCCAAGATGCCCATGAAACCCGACGAACTTATTGCCTCCTGTTGTAGTCCCGATCCGACCTGTTGTCCCTGGAACCGTACCCACCCTGATTGTATGATCCATTGTAACCAGATCCCGATCCGTACCCTTGGTTCGACCTATCATCGCGCCTCTCACCCTGTTGACCGCCTTGACCGCCATACCCACCATACTCGCCGTATCCACCACCCTGAGCTGGTGGCGGTGGAGGAGCTCCGTAGCCTCCATATGAGCCATAACCGCCAGTACCAGGCGCAGGCGGATAGCCGTTACTGCCGCTGTAGTATTGCTGACCATATCCTCCAGCGCCGTAAGATCCATAGGACGTAGGCGCTGGCGGCTGTTGTTGATTGTAGCCGCCATAGCCTCCGTACCCACCCCCACCGCCACCACCACCGTATCCGCCACTGGCATACGAAGACCCGCTCTGGTAAGCACCACCCTGATGTCCGGCAGCTTGTCCGGCTCCACGGTCGGTGTAACCATAGCTACGGTCATTATATCCTCCAGTAGCGGGCGGAGGACCATTCCTGTCTCTACCACGACCACGACCACCGCCGCCGTATCCTCCACGTCCATCGCGACGACCGCCGTTCCTAACAGTCTCCTTGTCAGCATAGTTGAGCGCAGGCGGCTTCAACTTCACGCCTCTCAAGAGCATCGACTTGTGAACGTAGGAAGATTTGGGCACGTGGTAACGGACACTGATCGAACGGTCGTTCTCAATATCCTCCAAGTTACCTTGCTTCAACGGGAACGGCACAGTACTGTTTGGGATGCATGCTTCATCCACACTAACGCTTCCAACCAAGCCATCACTGACTTTCGGGTTCAGCTTCAATGGCTTGTCCTGCTTCTTCTTGGAGTATAGTTTACCAGCGAGCTCATCATAGAGCTTGTTCTGGTCACCGCAATACAACAACTCATAACCATCCTTGTTGCGCAAGTTTTCGTCCTCAGACAACTCGGGGTACTTCTTGCCTAGTGCATGCAACAGCCTCTTCTCATCAATAAACGGAAGAAGCGCAACACCTTGCCAAGCAAACTTCTTTCCATTCAAATCGATGGGAAAGTCTTCGGGGTAGAAATCCAAGATCTCAGACTCAGGATCCGTCATGAGCTGCTGGAACGGCTCAGGAATGTGCTGCTTCGAGTGCGCAGGCAATACACCCATAAGCTGCTCAAAAGGCTTGAATGGCTTTCCCTCGCTAAACTTAACGTCCAAGTCCTGAATATCTTCGAAATCAGATGCGAAGGGCGCGTAGTGGTATGGGTAATACCACGTCCAACTGGGACAACCCTGGTAATAGTAAAGCAATACCCAGCACAAACCTTCAACATAGGCTTTCGCTACTTGACGACGAATATCTCTGTCAGAGGGAGCTGCACCGAACTTCTGTGCGTAATACCTGTCCTTGTATCCAGGTTCCCAGAGACGAACAGTATCCTCGACGTCGTCATCTTCAACAGAAACCTTCGACGTACCGTCGCTACTCTTGACCTCGTCATCAGCATCTCTCTTCCTCTTGCCTGGAGTGGTCTTCTCAGCTGACACAGCATCCGCCTCCACGGGCGGCACAACCTCGGCACTGATCGGGTCGGTGGCAATGGGCTCAGCAGGAAGAGTCTCGTCGACTGCGGATTCATCTGCTACCTCAGCAGGGGTACTGTCAGCAGGCGTCCGCGCACCTGAATCCTGTTCACTCTCAGAAAGCAGCTCTGCGCGCATGGCCTGAGCAGCTGACATGTTTGACAGATTCTTCTTTGCAACAAGCGCCTTGTTGAGCGCGCGCATCTCTTCTAGATTGTCCCTTCCTCGGCCAAGTACAGCCAAAGTTGACAAATCAGGTCCGGCCGCAACAGCAGAGCCGTTGAACTTGGTGTGCTTACCTTGAGGCAACGATCCCTTGACCTCTTGCTCGAAGGTCAAGCCACCCGCATCGCCTCTCTTGTTAGCCTCCCTCCGTGCCTCAGCCTCAGTCTTACGACGCTTGTTGTTCTCCTCACGCCTGACCTCTTGCTCCTTTCGCCGTCTAAAGATGTTGTCCTCCTGCTTTCCAAGCTCATTCAGGACGATCTGCGCGCGCTCCATGTTCACACTCCCATCCAAAGTCAAATACCCGCCCATGGCGGGGAGGTTCCTCTTCCAGATGTTCTGCAACGTGTCAATCGCACCCTCCCTAATCTCTAATGAAGGCAAGTGTGGCAAGAAATCGTTACCGACGAAGAAACAAAGGAAAACCCAGTCATCGATAGCTCGCTCCAAATCAAACGTGAAGGGACAGTGTGGGATATCAAGTTCGGCTTCGAGGTACTCTCTCAGCACATCAACTTGCAGCCAAATGAACGGCTTCTCCACTGCTACCGGATTGTCCTCCTTTGGCTTTGGCACACCTGTACACTCAGCGGCATAATGACCTTCCTTACCGCATATTCTGCACCCTTTGTCGTTCTTATCCTGGAAGAAGACGTCTTCACGCAGGACGCGGAAGTGAGGTTCGTGGGTAGCCAAACCCAACATAATAAGGTCGGCATCCAAACCGTAAATGACGTGCTTAGTGTTAGGGTCGTGCTCAGGGCTGGCACGCTGGGATCGCACGAATTCCATGATCTTGTGCTCTCCCTCACCGGGAACTCCAGCATCGGACAGAATGACCTTCAAGTCCTTCCATCCAGGGTTGTAGTTGAGCTGGTAGGCGATCCAGTACCGTAATGAAGCAGCAAGGATATCCATGAACGGTGTTCCGGGCGTAATCGCGTTGGAATCCCAGGTCTTCTTGCCCTTCAAGCTCTCATCAACCTCTCTTCCCTCATCCTCCAGTTGCTTGATCAGGGCCGCGGTCTCTCTCTCCTTTGCCGCAGCTTCCTGCGCAGATCTGAAACGACGCGACCGCTGCTGGTTCATCTTGGCACGGGGAGCAACACCGTCAATAGCAATCATTAGTAACTTACGCGGGCGAACCATGCCGACGACGCGCTCGGTGTACTTGAACACCTCAAGCATCATCTCATCTTCGGTCTCAGGCGCCGGCTTGTTCTCGGGGTGCGAACAGGGGTGAACGATACCGTTCATATCGAGGTAGAGGTTGTCAAATTCCTCGCCATTTGGGTTCGGCTTCGACGTGTCGACTGGAACAAGTTCGCCATTCACCAACTGCGGCTTGTCCTCGATCACCGGCGCGATGGTCTTGGGGTATTTCTTGGACAAGAATCTGAAGAGGGCCGGAACACCCATCTTGTCTGCTTATCCTGTCGGTCTTCGAGGTGCCGAGCGTTTGGGTGCAACGTCGCGATGCGGGGCGAATTTCCTGCACGTGATGATAAGATAAAAAAGTATCGAAGACGTATTGCAAGTAACGTAGACACGAAATCTAAGAATGTCTGGAAAGCCAAGACGGCAAGAGTCTACGTCCAAGACGGCATGGACCTCCTTGGAGACGCCGCTGACTCCGTGGATCGCCGAGGCCATTGATCTCATGGGGTTCACCGACATGACCCCGGTGCAGGCTTCTACGATCCCCTTGTTTATGAAGCACAAGGATGTCGTTGTGGAGGCAGTTACAGGAAGTGGAAAGACGCTGGCATTCTTGGTGCCAATCTTGGAGAGGTTGGTTAGGAGGGAGACTCCGCTGGCAAAACACAATGTGGGGGCAGTCATCATTTCGCCTACTCGAGAACTTGCTACACAGATCCACACGGTCCTCAAGTCCTTTCTGGACATGCAGCCTGGCTCTGCCAACGAGGAGGCCGAGGAAGGGGAGGAGCCTATACCTAGCCCGCACTACTTGAAGTCGCAACTCCTCATCGGTGGTACGGTTACTGTACAACAGGACTTTTCAACCTTCCGCAACAGTTCCCCCCATATTCTTATCGGTACCCCTGGGCGCCTGAACGAGCTGATCTCTTCGTCAAAGTCGCCTGCGATCCTCAAGGAGTTTGAAGTATTGGTCATGGACGAAGCGGATCGCTTGTTGGATATGGGATTCAAGACCGAGTTGACTACCATTATCGGTAAACTGCCGAAACAGAGAAGAACGGGTCTTTTCAGTGCCACTATGACCGACGCTGTTGGCGAGCTTGTCCGTACAGGTCTTCGCAACCCAGTTCGCGTTATTGTCAAGGTGGCTACGAACAAGACTGGTGCTGACGCTGAGAAGCGCACGCCAGCATCTCTCCAGATTGGCTATATTGCCGTACATCCTTCTGAGAAAATTGCTCAAACTATCCGCCTTTTGAACTACTCTCTCAAGAACGACAACCTCACGAAGACCATTCTCTACCTACCAACATGCGCCTGTGTTGATTACTTTACCCCTTTGCTTTCTGCCCTTCCGGCTCTGAAGAAGTTCATTCTTGTCCCTCTTCATGGAAAGCAAACTCCTCAAGCACGAAAGAAGAACTACGAGAAATTCGTGGCCCTGCCCAGCTCTACCCCCTCCGTTCTCCTCACAACCGACCTTGCCGCACGCGGTCTTGACGTCTCTGACGTGGATCTTGTCATCCAGCTCGAGCCACCACAAGATCCAAAGGCATTCGCACACAGATGTGGAAGAGCAGGTCGTGCTGGCCGTGCTGGACGTGCCGTTGTCTTCCTTAACGCTGGTCGCGAGGAGGACTACGTCGAGTTTCTCCGAGTACGGAAGACACCAGTGCGCAGGATTCCACGCCTTACACCGGAGGGCGAGATCAAGGTTGACGAGGAAGGTGCGGAGATTCAGGCTGACAAGCAAGTTGATGAGCTCGTGGATCAGATGAAGAAGATTGTACGGAAAGACAGAGATTTGTACGAGCGCGCGATGAAGGCATTCGTGTCATACATCCGTGCTTACACGAAACACCAAGCTACCTTCATCTTCCGGATAAAGGAGCTTGACTTAGATGGTGCTGCCAAGTCCTATGCTTTACTCCGATTACCTCGGATGCCAGAGCTAAAGGGTCGTACTGTGGAGTACGACAGCGAGGTCGTAGACATGGAGACCTTTGCCTACGCTGATAAAGTTAGGGAGAAGGCGCGTAAGGAAGCTTTGGCAAAGGCGAAGGCTGAGGGTTCTGCTGCCAAACCAGCTGAGGAGAAGAAGCCTAAGATCAAGCCTACAACAGCATGGTCCAAACAGCTCGAAACTAAAGCCGCGAAGGAAGAGCGCAGGACGAAGAAGGAGCGAAAGCGAGAATGGGAGAAGAAGGAGAAAAGAGCAAGGGCTGAAATGGAAGAAGACGAGAAGGAGGTCAAGAAGGATTGGAAAGATCTGAGTGTAGACGACAAGGTAAAGAAGAGGAAGGTTGTTAGGAGAGATGAAGATGAAGATGAAAGTATGGACGAGCTGGATATGTTGGATGATGTGGAAGAAAGGCCGAGCAAGGGAATGTCATTCGATGACATGTGAAGCATTCGATACCAATATGATATGGGTAAATTCCCTTCCTATCGTACACCTACTACAGTATATGATACAGTGCCTCGCAAACCAACCACACTTGACTCGCTAGCTATTCCAAGCCTAACATATAACTTAGCGGTTTTCCTATACAACCTACCCCTACTGAGTCTTTTCGAGGATGCGACGATATTGCTGCTGACGGATCTTCTCCTTCTCCGAATCATGCTCACTAAAGAAATGAGCCGACCTCTCCAAAGCACGCCAGTACTCGGTCGTGAAGTGATCCCTGAGCTGTTTCGGCGTGAGCAGAACCAAGAGTTGAGCTGGGTTAGCCTGCATGACACGGCGGACCCAGCCAACATATTGGCGACTAAGGTCTTGCGGAGTACTGAAAATCCTTGAGCGGATGGCATGGGCTTCGCGGGGAATGGTTGAATGGAGCGTGACGGCGTCGACATCATCGGAAGGATGCCCAACTGGGTTCCAACCCAGAGGTGCCTTGTGGGCATCCTGGAACACGCGAATACCGGGACCGATGACAGAGTAGTCGGCCAAAGAATCACGTTTCACCAGAGGAGCGCTGACCAAAGAGATGGCAGAACCCCATCCTCCCGACACGAAAGTCTGCGGCGAGAAGGGCACCCGTGTTACGAGATCGGAGTCGTCGATGATACGCCAAAGAGTACGGGGATTGTCAAAAGGTGTGCTAGAGATGGAAGCAAACCACTCGGCAAAGTCAGAGTCGCCGACAGCCGGACAACCATAGACGTAAGCATCCCTAAGGAAAACATCAGAACCCAAATCATTGTGTCCAGCGTCAATGGACTTCATCACGCGGGCATAAAACAAAGAAGCGATTGCAGCACCAAGAGAGTGTCCAGTCACCCAGACGGGTACATGACGCTGAACGTGACCAGTAGTCCTTGGGCTGACAGGGATGCCCCGAGCGAGCTGCTGGGCTTTGCGGCGAACAGCACTGACGATGGATCCATAAGGCGAGTTGGCAAGACCAAGACGCCCATTGTAGGCACGAGTGCTCTGACCGGAAGAGTCAGGGAACAGCGAGTCATAGAAGCCCGTGTGAACGTCTCCAAACAGGTAAGCACCTGCACGCGTCTTCTGGAAGGTGGCATCGGTGATCCATTCGGAAAAGTCTCCCGGACTGGTACCCTTGAACGAAACAACAATGAACGGGTGATCGCCCTCCCGCCACCAAAGCGCAGCGAACGGGCTACCAGTCGTGTTGAGTTCACTGACCGTGGCAAATCCAATCGGAGCACCCGGTGTGGACCAAAGCTCAGCCTGCCTCTGAAGACGCCTGACGGAGGCCTCAAACAAGCCTTCAATATGAGTTTGAAGATCGTGATGGATGGGTTGTTCACCCATGTCCGGCGTCAGCATTGTAGCAGCCGGATGATCCACGCCGAGGTGAGGCACCGGGTCAAGCGTGGGAAAATGACGGCGGAACCGCTTGTACTCCCTCGAGGCTTCATGGACTTTTTTGTCATCCCTCTCATACATGATGGATGAAACTAATAACAAGAATCTGGCAATGTCAACATCGAAGACGGGAAACTCCGGATGAAAGCCGTCGTGTGCCTTCAACATCTGTTTGATTGCCGGGCGGGAGTCTGTAACCATAATTAGCGCCGCCATGGGAGTGTTCGCTGGACAACGTACTTAGTTTAGACAGATTGTCTTTGGCACGTACGACAACATCCTGATACTTCATGGTGAACATGTCCGGCTCAGACCAATTGACGACAGAAAGACCGGCACCATAGGTGTCTGACAGATGCTGGAACAACCGCTTTCCTCCGAGGAAATAAAACATCTTCAAGGCAAACTCATACCAGAGCAAGGCCGTTGCTACAAAAGGATAACCGACGAGCATCATGAAAACTTGAACAGGGTCGGTGAGCCACATAAGGGGAGTGCTGAGGAAGGTCATAATGACATTCCTGGTGGTTTGCTGAACGTACTGGATCCAAGGGAGCAACGAGACGAACAGCGTCTGTAGCAAAAATCAGCAATGTTACGGAAGCCGCGCCCAATATTTCGGACCTTCGCGAGTTCAAACACCCCATGCGGCTGGATGATACTGGCTCTGGTGATGCGGATCTTCCCACCATACGCGGTGCCCTGCCAATTCGGAAGGTTGTCCCCAGCACGGGTCCACAGCGAACGCAAACGAGACATCTCAAAGTCCTATTCCCCTCATTAACTAAGGTTCTTATCGTACGATCGCGGAAGCTCACCTGAATATGCAACTGATCCAACCTCCCAGTACCCGACCGATTATACGTCAACTGATCATCATCCTTGAACGCAACATCCATCGTCGCCTGATCAAGAGGCTGAATTTTGTGCTCCTGCTGCTGACGAGGCTTCACATTCCGACTCTGATTCTGGTGATCACTATTATACGGCGGCACAGCTTCAGGCGCCGCAATGAACGGTGCAATCGGACCCCCCGCAATGGAGCCCGTGGGAACGGGAGTAGACATGGAACCTGTCGATTGCCACTCAGGTGCGGATGAACTAGTCGAAGACGAGAAGGGAGATGCGGATAGGTGTTCTGGCTTAGCTGGTCGTTCTGGCGTTGTTCGAACGTGTAGGGATGGAGGCTTGGGGGGAGGATGAGGTTTTACCGGCATTTTATACCGTTCACGGCGGGATGTGGTGATGGGCTCAGATGGGGTAATCAGCTTGACAGGACCGTGACGCAGTAGGTCATGAGATAAAACAGCTGCTGTCCTGCGAAGGGTCCGTTTCAACGTGTTGGCACCTGATTGTACGGGCCGTCCCAACAATCTTGAGCCCAGTCAGTTACAATCGAAACGATGTTGTATCGATGGTCGTGATCACGTTGCGGCATAATAGAGTTCAAGCCAAGCCGCTGCTTGTATGAACGGACATGCGCAAGAGGTGCGGTCCGAGCCCTGGAGGGTCCACTAACCGGTGCCCGGAGCGAACGTGAGGGAAACCACCATGGCCATGAGAAAAACTACAGTGAAGGAGTCAGATGTATAATACAAGCGGACAGACAAGCAGTCACAGGATCACGGGAAGATGCACCGAGACTCAATAGACGATGCAAAGGGAGTTCTTTTGATGTGATATGTTTTCCAAACCAAAAAGCAAAAGACCAAAACCCAATGAAATCAAAACGCCAAAGAATATTTTCCAGTTCCCAGTTACAGTAACTTTTTGTCTTCAACCTATCTAACCACTACCAAGTAGAGGGAAGACAGATTTAAGCGTCCCAGGAGGTGGTGGCCTGGACCTGAGCGGCATCACCGGCCCAGTCGGATGAGCCAGCGGGGGCAGCATCCCAGGAAGCCTCACCGGAAGCCTCAGCGGTAGCAGTAGCGGTAGCAGCGACAGCGGCAACACCGGTACCGGCAACCTCCCAGTCGGCAGCGTCACCAGTGTACTCGGGAGCGGTCTCAGCAGGGACCTCAGCCTCAGCGGCCTCGGCCTCCTTCTCGGCCTCTTCAGGGTCGCGGTAGAAGTACAAGTCGACCATGACATTCCAGGCGGCATCGCGGGAGGGAATGACACCACGGAGACGGAGGACCTCACGGGCCAACAACCACCAGACGAGACCGATGGAGTGACGACCCTTGTTGTTGGCGGGGATGGCAACGTCAACGTGCTGGAGGGGGGAGTCAGTGTCGCAGATGGCGATGACGG
The DNA here is from genome assembly GCF_001661265.1 of Saitoella complicata NRRL Y-17804. Taxonomy (NCBI): domain Eukaryota; kingdom Fungi; phylum Ascomycota; class Saitoellomycetes; order Saitoellales; family Saitoellaceae; genus Saitoella; species Saitoella complicata. Next base: position 516,037 of record NW_017566996.1, read on the forward strand.
GGATGTTGACGTAGGAAGCCTCCTTGATGGCCTGGTGGTCGGTGCGGGGGTCGGTGACGATCAAGAGACGGGGCTCCTTGAAGGCACGGACGGCGTGGTTGGTCAAGGAACCGGGGGTGAAACGACCGGCGATGGGGGTGGAACCGGTGTGGTTGGCGAACTTGAGGACAGCACGCTGACCGTAGGGACGAGCAGAGATGACACAGACGTCAGAAGGGTTCTCGATGGTGGCGATGATACGGGCAGCGAGAACGATCTTCTCCCAGCTACAGAACTGTTAGCCCACCTAGAGCATTGAGGTCAAAGGAATTGACAAACGTCTTCTGGAGGTTGATGAGGTTAACACCGTCGGGACGGCGCTTGTAAACGTAAGGCTCCATGCGGACCTCGCAGTTCTTGGCACCAATGTGGGTGTTGGCAGCAAGGAGCATCTAGAGGTTAAACCCATGTTAAAGTCGATTCTAAGCCGATGACCTCAGGTCCAGTTGTCGTCCTCCCAAGAAACACTAACCTCGATGTCCTGCGCGGTGGGGTTGAAGATGGTGGGAAGCTTGCTCATGATGCCTGTAGGGAGACTGTTAGCACGCCAATGATTGTCGCTTGCGGGATCACCTACCTGTAAGTTACTGGAGGATGGACCGAGACTGGGTGCTGGCTGGAGAACTCGAGGTCGGAACTTTTGCGCGCTGGAGGTGAGTTTGGTTTCGCAGAGCGCGGCGTGCGCGCGCCTAGGGTTAACCCTACCCCACGGCCCCCCGCCCCAAGCGACTGAGTGCGAGCCCGTGCCAGAGCGGTACCGTTCTGCTCGCAAAAACGCCCTCAAGAACTCGCAGCAATTGCCCATGTAAAAGCAGGCCTCCCGTCGCCGGACCCGACAGATCTTCCGACATGTGGGCCCACGCGCTACACGGTTCATTCATTATGCAGAAGATAAGCTACAGCGTGGTCCGTGCGCCTTTTTCGAACGCCGCCGGAAACGCTGGACACAGCTGGCGGCCGGCGCGCATGGCGAGGGCGAAGGCAGAGGAAAGCTGGGGACATGTTCTGCCACACCGATCGGGATGGCCACCCGTGCAATCCACAAACACCCCACCCATCCTCCTCCTTCACTGCTGCTGTCAACGCACACGCGATGACCTCTCACGCTCTCACTACCTCAAGAACAATCATCTCTTGCTACTCCACAAAAGACATGGCAATTGAGCGTCCTCTCCTCCCGTCACCTCTTCCTCCAGCCGCGCTGAGGGAGTTGGACGACAACGCTTACCTTCACAGAGTATACCTCCAGCGACTTGCTTCACATGCTCGACGACCCATTCGATCTGATATCGTCGATTTCTGGCAACCGTCTTGCCGGAAGTTCCGGAAGACGTTGCCTATGCCACGCACCGTTCCAAGAGGCAGCTGCCGGCGACAGCTGCTGGCCGCGATCGACGAGATGGATGAGATCCTTTGGGAGACAGTCAATAAAGAGCAGCAGTGCCAAACCTCACGGAGAAATAGTTTGGCGAGGAGTTATGATTCAGGGTACGCGACATCCGTCGAATCACTCATCTCGGACGCGTCTACGATCAGACCTGCTTCAGTACAGCAGAAAGCTGTCGCAGTGGACATGAGGGCATTCTGCTCTATGGGACCTCTGCCAGAACGCGAACGGACGCATTCGAAACACGACAAGAAGCGGAGATCAAAGTCTGGGCACAGGCGATCTCGGACATCGACAGAAGACAAAGAAAAGAAGACCGCACCGGCATCATCGCCGTCAAAGAAGGCAATTACGCTGTTTTCGTCGCTCTCACCATCTACACCTCCGGTTCCTATTCCAACTCTTCCGGAATTCGCAAAAGCTGCCGCATACATCCCAGACGAGGGCGTTGTCTTGAGTCCTACGACAGAGGATGTCCTTCCCGAGGCAGATAACGCGAACGAGAAGAAGCCTACGCGACGGACTTCTTGGCAGGCCGTTTCTTCTTACTTCAAGTTCTAAACAAAACGCAGGGAACACGAGGCGATGTGATCATGAATGGGGGGCATACGCACAGGCATTTGATACCAGCAGAAGCAGAACTTCCACAGGACAGGCGTTTTCGACATTTTCCTTCATCTTCTACTAGATTTACTTTTTTTGCTACATACATCTTTTTCTTAGCGATAGCTTCGTAGGGGGCTCCGAAACATCCCCGGGAGAGCCCCGAAGAATGGACTTTTTCCTTTTCATCTTTTACTTGGCTGTCGCAACAGCGTTTTCACACAAACAAACAGTTCGAGTTCAAGTTCGTATCTATCAGATGCCGATTTCTTTCGTACCCGTCGACGGAAAAAATGGTCGTCCGGGGGAGGCGCTCACTCAGCGCGCTTCAGTTACTGGGTGTTGGTCTCGCCAAACGGGGTGGCGAGAGTGCCACGGCGCCGCGCTCCTTGTTCCAAAAGAGAATCCCGATAGTTCAAAACGATTCGATACAGACGGAGAGATCTCGGTATTCGGTGTTTGACCTTCTTGCGTCTTGCTTACGATATCAAATATGGGAAGGGAGGGTTATGGGGCACGCGGTTTTGACAGTCACATTGAGAATGGACACGAGGAGGGGATCTTCCTTACCTTGCCGTTACATCCGGTTCGGATGTTTTTCTGGGAGCGTGTGCGAACTGCTGCAGGCTAACAAGCAGAGCATCTGACAGCCAGCCAAAACACGAAACCCACGATCGCGATGACACAGCTGAGGGACAAGCCGGCAAGGCTGGTTAATAATACTGAACAGTACAAAGCAATACGGGACGGGCGTCCGCCAACCGCCAACCGCCAACCGCCATATCCCCTCCCCCCCTCTCGGCCAAAGCCGGCCGACAAGGCTGCCCCCGATCGAAAGTCGTACCATCCTGTCATGTCACCTGTCGAGAGATTTCCGTACATGGTTCGTTCGTGTTCTTTGACAAGCCAGCCCCTCAGGTGTTTGAGCCTGGGTTTGGAGTTTGCAGGGGAGGGGAGGGGGGTGTACACTTTGGGCCGTTAGCGCTTGCGACTGCACACCAGGCGACACTTGGGACGTGACTGGGGCGCGAGAGAGGATCCTTCGACGCGCCTCCATGAGAAGAAACCGAAGCAGTTGTTCCGTCTTCTACGACAAGAAGACGTCTAACATTCGAAGCCATTGCTTTGTATATCCGACGAGGCCGTCGCCTGATCTTCAAACACGCGTCCGCGAGGGTCCGTGCGCTTTTCTCGACTCACGCAACCTTATCGGTTCATTTCCCAAAAAAGTCCTGCAAAGCAGAGATCTGCCTGTCTAGCCCACGGGTTCAACCGCGTCACGCAAGTAAACCTCCTAGACTTCAACACCATCCCAAGAACAGTAATATCGACCATGGGCGCAGCACTGAGCAGAGCAACCTCGTACAAAGCTCAATTGGGCCGTTATGCGGGAACTGACTCGCCATTGCTCGATAAACAGACCCTGAATGGCACGATTGGCCCGGTTATCCCTCATGCGTTTGAGACAAAACACTACGCGGAGGCATTACTACGCCTCGAGGCGTTACTGATACCGCCAAACGACACCAAAACAACGGCCGTATTGACGTTCATTCTCGGTGTTGCGCGTCTCGAACTCGGTGATCGATGCGGTGCGCTGACTGCTTGGACGCGAGCACAGACATTGTTGGGTGCTGGGAAGGATGTCAAGTTCGACAAAAGTATCGACAACCTTGCGCGGTCGATCCAGCGGGATCGTCAGGCAGCGTCGCGAGATCTCGCGAGGATGCCGCCGCGATCATACGTCCAGCAATACAAGCCCGTTGAGGCTCTTGAGATTCCCAACCGCGATCCGCTGAATATCGAGCTCCTCGAACGAGCGATGTTTATCTGGAAAGAAATGACACCGGAAGAGAAGGAAGCGTTTCAGCGCATGGCCCTGATATCCAATTGCGAACTTGAGGGTATTTTCCAGCTTGATGATCTGCGACGGGCGCGTTTGATCACGCAGGGATTCCGGACGGATCTCATCTCCGGATGGTCACCCGCAGATGCAGGATACGGGTACATCCACGACACGCAAAGTTTGATCTCCCATCTCGAATCATTACAGAAAACCCTTGATCTGATACAGGAATGGATCGACACTGGTCGGGATACGCGACTCACACTTGCAGATTTGAAGCAATTGCATATTTTGGCAATGGGTAATGCTCGGTTCAAGTCAGGCAAACTCGTATCAGTCGGCGAGTTCAAAATCCATGCTAATTTCGGCGAGCATCCCGATGGCAAGGTTGTCTTCTGTCCACCCAACAGGGTTGAGGCAGAGTTGAATATGCTACTCGAACTATACGCCGACTACGGTACTAAGTTCAGACATCGGCCCGTCCTCCTCGCTGAATGGATCCACTGTCAATTTGCCCGCATTCATCCTTTCGAGGAGGGAAGTTACCTCGTCGCCAGGTTGCTGTCGTTCATGCCAAAGATGATTGCGAATACACCCCTAACACTCGTGCCGGCGAGCAGACGGCAGGATTATCTGAAAGTTCTGTTGGATGCTCATGCGTGGAAGGACAAGATCAATTATCTTGGACGATTCGTGATTTCGGAATCCCTTGATGCCATGATCAAGTGCGAGGACCTCATGGCCAAGGAGGCTCATCAGTACTGAGGATGGAGGAAGCTCTAATGTCTTTTTGTAATGTTGGCGTTATATCTGGATTGCATTTGAAACGGAGGAGTTCAAGTTCGTGATTGGCGGTCGGACTCGACAAGGCTCAATTGAGGTTAGGAAAAAGCCTGAAGCTTTTAGTTAGCATAGTTTCTAATAATATACCCATTCATACTGTCTACTTATGTTCCTTTTCGTTCCAGGTCATAACCGTCCCGAATTAGGCAACTTGTTTGGGAAACGTAGACAAACCTCGTTACACCCCCCACGTCTGCGGACCAAGAGGCTCGACAATGGGGATTTCGGGGTTATGGGACGTCCTAGAGCCGGCGTCAGAGAGAATTTGTATGTTGACTTAAAGTTTACTCTTTCGTATCGTCACGAGCGATGACTGACCAGGCCGTCTAGCTCTTGCGAAGCTCGCCGTCGATAGCATGGTCGATGATGGAGTTCCCGAGTCTGAACCAGCAGCACTGAGGGTGGTAATTGACACCAGTATCTGGTCCTTCCAGATGCAGGCTGGTCGAGGGGGAGTGTATGTTAACCCCGTTCTGCACCAGGAACATGTGTTGAACACAGCGTGTACAGGAATCCAGCATTACGAACCTTCCTCTTCCGACTATGCCGCATTTTATCACTCGGTTTCAATCCTATCTTTGTCCTTGATGGCCCCCATCGACCAGCATTCAAGCGAAACAAGCAAGTGCGAAATCAAACACCTGCCCAGATTTCAGCGATGAAGCGATTGATCGAGCTGTTTGGGTTTCAAGTGCATCAAGCGCCCGGAGAAGCCGAAGCTGAATGTGCTGTGCTTCAAAGAGAAGGGCTAGTTGATGCTGTCATGACTGAGGATGTCGATACGGTTATGTTTGGATGTGGACGGGTGATCCGCGGGTGGGTCGATGAATGCAGGGTGTATGAGGAGTCCAGGATCAGTGACAAGGTAGGCATCAGTCGAGCGGGTATGATATTGGTTGCGCTCATGAGTGGAGGGGATTATCTCCCGGATGGCGTCAGCAAATGTGGGATTAAGACAGCGGTCGAGGTAAGTTCTTTGCACGACTTGTAACCCCACCACTCACATCGGGTGCACAGGCAGCAAAAGCAGGACTCGGAGACCTGCTGCTAAAGCAACTCCATGACCTTCCTTCTTGGCGAGAGCACCTGATTGCCTCGCTTCACACCAACAAATTCGGGCACTTTGCAAAAAGGCACCCGGGCTTGACTATCCCCTCGGACTTCCCCAGCATTGAAGCATTGAAGTATTACGCAAACCCCATCGTCAGTTCTCGCAGTAAACTGCCAAGAATTGAAAGGAGGACGGAGCCTGACCTTCAGGGAATCAGACAATACGTGAACGATATGCTAGGGTGGGAGGGTAGAGGCGGTGCCGAACGGCTGATCAAGATCATCGCGCCTGGACTTTTGATGTGGAAGCTTCAAAACTGCCCTCTGCAACCATCAACGAAGAGCAATAGTCTTGCACCCGGCGCGAAGGAGAAGCCTGCATCAAAAGGTAAGACGCCAACAGGTCAAGCGCAAATGACGAATTTTTTTGCCGCAAGCAAAGCAAAGGAGGTATCAGCCTTGGTCAAGACAGTCAATCCCGAGCCTACTGACGAGGGCCTCGTACTGTCCATTCACGGGACGAGAAATCATGTCTCAACCGGCGAGATTCCCGAGCTTCGCGTAGCGTACATCCCAGCAGTCATCTGTTCCGCCATCGACCTCTCTATAGAAGCAAATCTTTGCGAAGCACCTGCGCCGTCGAATGACTTTGATCTTATATCTGATCTACCGACTACCCCGCCAACGGATGACACATGTACAAGCAATGTACCGACAGCTAAACGATATGATCCTACTGTCGCTGAAAGAATCTGGCTGCCAGAGATTGTGGTGAGGAGAGGATGCGAGGGTGTTGTGCAAGCGTGGGAGAAACACGTGAACACGAAAAAAGCAGTATCATCACCGCGAAAGCCGCGCACCAAGAAAGGTCTGGCAGAGGTAGGGCAGGCATCGACGTTGGATAACTACTTCACGAAGTCTGCGGCCAGGGCCCAGGCAAAGCCCAGCGCCTCACCACTGGCTGAACCCAAGGTGAACGCAAAGAAGGAACGATTGGCCCAGTGGAAGAAGGTACTGGATGAGGGTCGAACAAAGGAGAATGGCGACCCATGGCATAACGACAATGTTAACACCGGTAGTGAAGCGTTTCCGGTGGCTCTCTCAGATGATGACAGCGTTACAGGGAGTTCAGCATCGATACCGTCCTCCGAAACCCTCATGGCCTCATCTGAGAGCCTTGAAGGAGCATCCGTGCAATCTCGACCGACTCGTGGCACAAGAGCAACATCTGCGCAGTTTACGATATCAGGTTTCCGCCCTGCTGAGAAAACATCAAAAGTACAACCAGAGGAGGCATCGGAGCTACTATCACGACTCAAACTCCCGCCTCGCGCACCTATTAAACGCACACGTCGACTGCTTTCCAGCTCGTCCAGTTCTGCGTCTATCAAGGACGATACCAAGACCGGTAGCGTGCTTGATCCTCGTCCTACGAAAATTGCCACGACACCTTCTCCCAAAGAGACAGCAAAATTCGATACTCCTTCAACGACCTCATCAGTCACTAAAGGTCTGGAAACATCAGAAATCGGGCGGAGAAGCCCTACACCGCGGAGAGAGGCCAAATTTACCTTTACAGAAGCAGCCGTCAAAACTGTAGATGAAAACAAAGCGAAGTCGACAAAGACCCATGCCAAGGTTCAAAGGCGGCTTTTCGAAAAGTCCACGCAACCTAATCTCCCTTCTCGTACAGACAAGGACACGCAAACGAACGTGACTGTCATTCTCATAGACGAAGACTCAGATACAGAGGTCGCAGTCGTGACACGGCCGAAGGAGAGGAGAAAAGTGATACCACGGACAAGTCTTAACGGTGCATGGCGTGATGGCGGGAGTGACGAGCAGGGCTACGAGTGTGAGGTGATTGACCTTACTAGTGACTAGGTTCTGTCTTTTCTTGGTTTCACAAAGCATGGTTCAGGGTGGGTGATAACAAGGATACCGGCGTTACGTAATTCCAGCTGTCTAGTACAGCGACTAGTTATCCTTCCTAAGAAAGTTTAGAAAATATCTTAGTCCTAAGCTTTGCGGATTCTGCCCGTCACAACTGCGATCAACACATCACTTAAAGCCGCCATCTCCGCCTGCATCGCCTTCAAACGTTGGAGATTCCTCGCCTCCCCTCTCTTCTTGATTGCAACCTTTCCCTCATTGTCCACACAGAGCTCACCTTCTTCCTTCCTAACCCAGGGCTCACCGCCATTCGCAAACGCGATCCAAGCGTCCATGAACATCTTCTCCAAATCTCGATCAGCTTCGCTGGGAAGGATATGATGCGCTGTACCGAACGTATAGAGCATGTCAAGAGTGTGGTTCGCGTACCCCTTGAATGGGGTGTCGAAGGGGTTCTTCAGATCAAAGCGGTAAATGTACGTGGGAAAGGGGAAGCTATAACAAGCCTTGTCTGTGCCCGCGTTGAAAAACGCGTCTGTAAGGAAATTACAAAGGCCTGGGATCATATCCTTGGCTGACTTGAAGCGGTTAGGATCGTTCAGGCCGTATTGAGCCAAGAGAGTCTCCGAGGCTCCCTGCGAACCAGGGAGTGGAGAACGGAGTGTATGGACGAAATCCTCAGGCGTATACTTTTCACTTCGTGCTGCTTCGCAGAAGAGAATACCCTCTTCAGCGAGGTCACCAAAGATGGCACCCTTGACAAAATCCTTGGCATTCGGAGGGGTGAGCCAACCCTTTGTTTGCTCACGATTGTAGGTGAAGAATCCTCCTCGAATAGCAGAGTCATCCGCGGGAAGGACGAGGGGCATGAAACCTGGGAAACAAGCTGCCTGCGCCTCCACGATCTTTTCAGCGTCAATTTCACGGAGAGCCTTGAGGCGATCCTTAGGCGAGAGCGAGGTAAGATTAAGTTTCTCAAGAACCTGATCGTAGAGAGGTTGTGCGGCAGAGACGCTCAATGAAATAGGACCGTCCGTGCCTTCGGCACAAGTGCCAGACTGTCCGATACCACGGCTGAAAAGGCCGGGTTTGCCTGCCAGCATGTGAGCATGAACCGACATGGAGCCGGCGCTTTCACCAACAATAGTCACTCTGTCTGAGTCACCGCCGAACGCGCCGATGTTGTTCTGCATCCACTCCAGGGCAGTCCTCTGATCCCAGAGACCGTAGTTACCTGCACCGCCTTCACCGCACTCCTCTCCGTCTGCGATGAGATCCTGAGAAAACATGAACCCCTGAACGCCGAGGCGGTAGTTGATCGTGATATATACGATGGGCTTCCCATTCTCTACAGAGTGTTTGACAAGGGGTGTGCCATCGTAGAGACCCTGGGATCCACCGCCGTGAATGAAGGCACCGCCGTGGATGTATACCATCACTGGGACCTTCCGTGCTCCCAGACCAGTAGGACGCCAGATATTGAGGTTGAGTGAGCCTTTCTCACTTAACTGGATACCCTCTGGGAAGGCCAAATCTTCATGAGGCCACATCAGGAGGGCACGCTCCTTCGCGCGGAACTGGTGGGAAGTCAGAGGACTATCAGCATCTATGTTAGCATTGATGGCAATAGTTCAAACAAAGTTCCTACCCAAACTTTGATCCGTCATGCTTCCCGCCGGGCAGACTCTGTAGCAACTTGGGCTTCCGCCAGCGGACGGGATCCTCCGCGTACGGAATTCCCAGGAATTTCTCGACATCCTCGTTCTTGACACCGCTGATCTGACCAAAGGACGGTACGTCGATCGCGATTGCGTTTGGCATAGTGATTGCTTTGTACTTATCGTTCTCAGACTCACAGTGCTCTTATTTGTAGCTCATTGTTGTTTTTTACTGAAGTCGAAGCGGGGCATTGCGCAATGCGGGGAAAGCGGCCGCGGGTTGCCGACGTCAACCCGCCCACGCCTAGAAGTGCCCGAGCTCCAAACGAAAGGTTATGTTCAAGTATGTGTAAGTACGCCTGGTATGTCAATAATCCCCCAAAGAACTCAAAAAGAAAACTCCCAAGAGCAAACGAAACGAATGCAACCCAAAACGAGCGAGACACCCTCATAGTATATCGTATCGAACCCTAGATCACACATCTGCAATTGCAAATCACGACTTCCATCCAAACCATCCTCTGGTAGGCCCTGCCTCCGAAACTTCATTAACGCCAACGGTAACCGAGTCGCTCTTCGTGACATGAATGGTTGGCCTCACCAACGGCGGTGTAGGCGCCGCGGACTCGGCTTTCTTTCCCGCTCCCGACATCACCTTTCGCAAAGTATCTACGCGAGCCTTTGCTTCTTCCTCCATCTGACGCGCAACAGCCAACTCTGTCTTCACGTTCGCCAAGTCCAGCTTGAGCGAATCGCAACTCTGACAGCCGATGTTCGTTGCGGTCGGCGTCGATGACCCTGAGCTTCCGGAGATTGGCGAATCGGGAACGGCGGGAAGTGAAGAATTGCCCGTGTATGACTCGCGCTGGTGCATCATTGTGCTCGTCCTGCGGTTTACGCGCATACTGGCTCCACGAGACAATGGCCTGATGCCTGTGGAGGTCTCCGGAGCTGAGGGGATCCCGCTTCCGGATGGTGTACGTCTGACCAAGGTCAACTTTCTCAAGCCCGGTTGCTCACCCTGAGCCTCGGCCGGCTTGTTCACCAATGACTTTGCCTTCTCCCTTTGAGCCTCTTGGTACCTTACTCGCATCTCCCGGTTCGAGTCCCTTAGGCGTGTCAGTTCCGAGTTCGCATCATCCAACTGTGTGGCAAGCGCAGCCGATTTCGAGACCTCAGCGACAAGAAGAGACTGGATATAGGTAATCTCATCACCCCCAGCGCTGTGCGTGTCATGGACAATACCAGCCTCCATGTCGTTGATCTTGCCAATATACTCCTTGACACTGGTTTCTCCCTCGAGCTCACTCGCGTCCCTTTCATCACAGATAACCTCAATCTCCCTCTCCAACGCCTTCACGACCCCACGCGCCAGAGACCGCGCACTATCGCGCTCGCGCCTGGTCTTCTCCAGTTCCTCAGCTTTCACGGCATGTTCCCTCTGCAACGTATTAATCGCCAACAACAGATCCTCAAGCTGCGCCTCCAACTCCCTTGTCGACTTCTCCTTCGCGGTCGAGATTGTCGCGGTAGAGTTCTGTTTGCCGTGAGAGTAAATCGAGGGCGCGTAAGAGTTTCGAGAAATTGTAGTCGCATCCGTCGAACCCTCACTCGATCCAGAGTGGCGTGAATCCGTTGTCGATACACTCTGTTTCGAGGAAGACCGCTTCATGTGGATGCTCGCGGGTGCTCTACTCGTCTCAGGGCTCAACGTACTCCCGCCCCACAGACGCCCGAGGAAGCGCGAAGCTACTGCCTGTAGATCCTGAGTCGCAGTCGATCTCTTTGTGGGTGCTCCGCCGTTGTAATAAGCTTCCTTCAACTGCTTCAAGCCCGCTGTAGTGACGCGGTTCTCCAAACCAATACACGCGTCTGCGATTAGGCCATCGTCGTCAACCTCGTAGGCACGCCACAGTCCGCCGCCCAGCAACATGGTAACGGAGTCGTCAAAACTCAATGTTAGGAGACGCGATGCGTTACGCTTGAGGAGAGCAAGCGCGATACGCATGATCGTCTCAGGCGCACCCTCGGCGAAGATGATATCGTAGATGCGATGAAGCGTTCCGAGTGGGCATGTAACAGCAAACAAACTCAAGAACCACTGCGAAGCATACATCGACGGCGCAATCCCAAGCCCCTTTAGGTGCGCATTGACCTCAGGCAGCTCAGCCTCGAGCAATCGCTCAAACTGCCACAAGCGGAGTTGCAGACCGGCCAAATCCTGCGTAAACATCCCACGCATGTCATAGCTCTCCATCAATCTCACCAACACGCAAAACGCCTCCTCTTCCGCCATATTCATCAACAACGGACCCACCACGAATGCGAGACCCTGGCAGTATCCGACGTCGGCGTCGTAGATGCTGAATGCGTGGAGGACACGTTGGAGCATTTGTTGTCCTTCGCCGCCGGGGACTGAGAAGAGTGGGTTGTTGGGGAAGGTGCGAGAGAGGTCGCGGCTGATTTGGGAAGAGTATGGTGTCGGGTGTTGGGTTAGGGTGGAATAGAGTCCGGTTAGGTGAGTGAGGCGGGAGGATGAGATAGACTGCCAAACGAGGCCGCGGAGTGGTGGAGGAACCCCGGATCGGAGCTTTTTCGAGACGAGGTTGGGAAGTTTGGAGGCTGTTGAGGGGTAGTCTGCGACCAATGCGGCGTAGAAGTCGAGGTCGGTCAGTACTGAGGGCGGAGGTGGGAGGAGTGAAGTGCGCAGATTCTCTGGGTTCTCTGATAGGAGGTTGCGGAGGTATGCGATTGTGATGGAGTGCCGAGGTTTCAAAGCAGATAGTGAAAGACGCTTGGGGTCTTTATGGATGGCCTCATTCTCTTTCTCGAGGCGGGCGAGGAGGAAGGCGGTTTCGGCATCCTCGTCAGCTTGTGCAGCATCCTCTTCTTGTTTGTTGAGAGAGTCCCAATTGACGTCCAGCGAGATTGACAGCATGCTCTCCCTTGAATCCTCCACACCCTGATCCCGCACGGTCATACTAGAATCCACAGAGACGGGTGACATGATTTCTTCCTTCAATTCGCAATCCGCCATTATAATCAAGCGGTTTCGCAAGAATTCCCGGTTGTATGCTGGGTAAAAAGGAGGAGATCCTTGATCAGCAACAGAGCAGGCGATACAACGGGACTGTCAACGAATGGATGCGGCCAAGCAGGTGGTCGGTGGTCTCTCGCCTTATGCCTTATGGAATGGTCAACCCCGGTGAACCCTGTTTGTATGGAGTGGCTCACCAGGGGCTGGCCAGGGGGGCCCTGCAGCCAAGTGCACAAGCGTCGTTGCCAGGAAACAAACAATGCCTAGGAGTGACCGCCGTTGAGAGAGAAGGCTCTCGTTCATGAGCATTGGCCTGCTACGAAGGGCCCTGCTGACCTCTAGACGGCCACTCCCTTCGACCGCTTCACTGTGAGTCCCAGTCAAGCATCGGTCACCGCTCTATCGCCGTCCGCCGTTTCGCTAACACGCGTCTAGCTTTCGCCGGACAACAACAGTAACCCGCATACGACCATCCATATCCAGCTCGTTCGGACCATTACAGCTAAGAGCAATGTCCAGCGACTTTGACATGTCGGATGCCTCCGACTTCGAGCCTGTCGCTCCCATTGTATGTTGTTGCCACTGTTGATCTGTTAGCATACACTCCCACTAACGCGCGTCAAACAGAAGGCAGCACCAAAGAAAGCGCCCGTAAAGCGTGTTGCAGCAGTTACGAAGAAGGCAAAGGTTGTTGAGTCAGAGGAGGAGGAGTCGGCTTCGGAGGTGGACTTTGACGATGACGAGCCAAGTCCGCCACCAAGGAAGACGGCAACGAAGAAGACTGCGTTGAAAGAATCAACTGCGGATAATGAGATGGATGTGGACGAAGCGCCATCACCGGCAGCCACGAATGGCAAGAAAAAGACTGCAACAGATACCTACCAGAAGCTCTCTCAGCTCGAGCACGTTTTGAAGCGTCCTGACACATATATCGGATCCGTCGAAGCTTCGCAAGAGAAACTTTGGGTATACGACTCGGAACAGAACCAGATGGTGAACAAGAACGTCTCGATCGTGCCCGGTCTTTACAAGATCTTTGACGAAATCTTGGTTAACGCTGCTGACAACAAGCAACGTGATCCCAATATGGACACCCTGAAGGTTACTTTCGACCGCGAGAATAACAGCGTCAGTGTTTACAACAACGGTCGCGGTATCCCCATCGAAATGCACGACAAGGAAAAGATCTGGATTCCCGAGTTGATTTTTGGTAACCTCTTGACTTCCTCCAACTACGACGACGACCAAAAGAAGGTCACTGGAGGTCGTAACGGTTACGGAGCCAAGTTGTGTAACATCTTCTCGACCGAGTTCATCGTTGAGACCGCAGACAAGGGCAACAAGAAAAAGTACAAGCAAGTGTTCTCGTCAAACATGAGCAAGAAGGGTGTCCCTAAGATTACAGAGAACTCCAAGGGTGAAGAGTACACCCGTATTACCTTCAAGCCTGATTTGAAGAAGTTTAGTCTGGAAGAGATGGATGCGGATTTGGAAAGCCTGATCAAGCGTCGTGTGTACGATATGGCCGGTACCATGAAGGGTTGCAAAGTCTTCCTCAACAACGAGCGTATCAAGGTCAAGAACTTCAAGCAGTACGTTGAGATGTACGTCAACTCTGTCGCGCCTGACGCTACGACTGGCAAGCCTCCGCCGATTGTCCACGAGGTTGTTTCCGATCGCTGGGAGATCGCATTCACAGTCTCAGACGGTTCGTTCAACCAGGTGTCTTTCGTCAACGGTATTGCGACTACCAAAGGTGGTACCCACGTCAACTACATCGCGGATCAGATTGTTACCAAGATCTCCGACGCTGTCAAGAAGAAGAACAAGGCTGGTGCAAGCGTGAAGCCGCATATGATCAAGAACCACTTGTGGGTGTTCATTAACTGTCTCATCGAGAACCCTGCTTTCGACTCTCAGACGAAGGAGAACATGACTTTGAGACAGTCTGCTTTTGGATCAAAGTGTGCTTTGAGTGAAGATTTCATCAAGAAGGTCTTGAAGTCTGGTGTACTTGAGAACGTGTTGAACTTTGCCAAGTTCAAGGCTGATCAGGCTATGAAGAAGACTGATGGACACAAGAGGAGTCGTATCACTGGTTTGCCAAAGTTGGAAGATGCTAACAACGCTGGTACCAAGAACGGTTCGAGGTGTACTTTGATTCTTACTGAAGGAGACTCTGCCAAGGCGCTTGCTGTTTCGGGTTTGTCCGTCGTTGGTCGTGACAACTTTGGTGTTTTCCCCCTCCGTGGTAAGCTTCTCAACGTGCGGGAAGCAAGTCACGCACAGATCATGGCGAACAGTGAGATTCAGGCCATTAAGCAGATCATGGGTTTGCAGCACAACAAGACTTACACCTCCGCTGCGGACTTGCGTTACGGTCACCTTATGATCATGACTGATCAGGATCACGATGGTTCTCATATCAAGGGTCTTATCATCAACTTCTTGGAGACGTTCTACCCGTCTTTGTTGCAGATTCCTGGGTTCTTGATTGAATTCATTACTCCCATTGTTAAGTGTACCAAGGGCAAGAAGGAGATTACTTTCTTCACTATCCCCGAGTATGAGTACTGGAAGGAGGCCAATGAGGAGGGTAAAGGATGGAATATCAAGTACTACAAGGGTCTGGGTACCTCCACTGCTGCCGATGCGAAGAAGTACTTCTCGGACCTTGACCAGCACTTGAAGTACTTCCATACTACTCAGGATGGTGACAAGGAACTTATTGACATGGCTTTCTCCAAGAAGAAGGCAGATGACCGAAAGGAATGGTTGAGGCAGTTCAAGCCGGGAACCTACATGGATCATAGTGTCGACAAGATTCCTTTGGCGGATTTCATCAACAAGGAGCTCATTCTCTTCTCCATGGCTGATAACGTTCGTTCCATCCCTTCCATGGTGGATGGATTGAAGCCTGGTCAGCGTAAGGTCATCTTCGGCACCTTCAAGAGGAAGTTGAAGGGTGAGATCAAGGTTGCGCAGTTGGCTGGTTATGTTGCTGAACACTCTGCGTACCACCACGGTGAACAGTCTTTGACTCAGACTATCGTCGGATTGGCACAACAGTTCGTTGGAAGCAACAACATCAACCTTCTCTTGCCTAACGGTCAGTTCGGTACTCGTATGCAGGGTGGTAAGGATGCTGCTTCTGCTCGTTATATTTTCACCGAGTTGAGCCCGTTGACGAGAAAGTTGTTCCACAATGATGACGACCCATTGTTGACCTACTTGAACGATGATGGTCAGAACATCGAGCCGCAGTTCTATGCGCCTATTTTGCCGATGGTTTTGGTCAACGGTTCTGAGGGTATTGGTACGGGTTGGAGTTCCTTCATTCCCAACTTTAACCCTGAAGATCTCGTGGCGAACTTGAGGCGCTTGATGAAGGGTAAAGAGCCTGAGGAGATGCACCCCTGGTACCGTGGCTTCACGGGTTCCATCGAGAAGAAGATCGGCAAGTACGAGCTTAAGGGTACGATTACTCAGCTTGATGACAACACTGTGGAGATTACCGAGTTGCCTATCCGCTACTGGACTCAGAACATGAAGGAGTTCCTTGAGGTTGGTATTGCTGGAACCGAAAAGGTACCTGCCTTCATCAAGGATTATTCCGAGTATCACACGGACGGCACCGTGCACTTCATCGTTAAGTTGACCGACAAGGGCATGGCCGAGGCGCTCAAGGAAGGTTTGGAGGAGAAGTTCAAGCTGACCACCTCTGTCTCTACCAGCAACATGGTGGCCTTCGACACTGAGGGCAGAATTAGGAAATACAACAACGTGGACGAGATTCTTAGGGAGTTCTACCACCTGCGTCTCGAGCTTTACCAGAAGCGTAAGGACTACTTGGCTAATGAGCTCATGCGCCAGTTTGAGCGTCTGTCCAACCAGGCTCGCTTCGTGCAGATGATCTGTGACCATGAACTCATTGTCTCTAACAAGAAGCGCAAGGACCTTGTCGCTGAGTTGAAGGAGAAGGGTTTCAAATCGTTCCCCAAGAACAAGGAGGCCAAGGAGGCCGGTGAAATGGAGGAGGCTTTGGAGGACGAAACCGCCGATGCTGGAGACAAGGGTTATGACTACCTGCTTGGCATGGCTATCTGGTCGTTGACCCGTGAAAAGGTGGCCAAGCTCAACGCCGACAAGGACGCTAAGGAACGTGAGCTCGATGAGCTGCTCAAGCTTTCTGCAAAGGACATTTGGGAACATGACCTGCAGGCTTTCATGGAGGAGTGGCATGCTACGCTGGAGACGGACGAAAAGCTCATCGCCGACGCTAAGTCTGGCAAGAAGCCTACCACTGGCAGAAAAGCTGGCACGAAGCTCGAGGCTAGGCCTACGTTGAAGGCGAAGGTCAAGCGGGGTAGTGATGATGACTCGGATTTTGAAGCCAAGAAGCCCGCTGCAAAGAAGGCGAAGGCATCCACCACTCCGGCAAAGGCTAAGCCCGCGGCCAAGCAGACCAAATTAGCGTTCACGAAGACTGAACCATCTTCACCTGATGAAGAGGTGCCTGTCCCAGCCAGAAAGACCGCTGCGTCAACTGCGAAGGCTGCGGCCGCGAAACCAGCTACCAAGAAGGCTTTGAAGGTCGAGTCCGATGAAAGTGATGAGGAGTTTACTGCACTCAAGGTGGATAAGGCCCCCGAGCCTGCAAAGAAGATGCCCGTGGTGCAGCCAAAGGCTACCATCATGGACGACAGTGATGACGACTACATGTCGAAGCTTGCCAAGGGTACTGGTGATGCGAAGCCCATGTTCTCGTTCAGTGCGCTTAGCAAGCCTACAACTAAGCCTGCAGCTGCTAAGAAGCCGTCTCCCATTGTCGACCTCTCTGAGGACGAAGAGGAATCCGCTACTTTGTCTAATGTAATCGATGACGAGTCCAGTCCAGAGAAACCAAAGGCTAAAGCCGCTCCGGTCAAGAAGGCAGCTTTATCTGCGGCAGCCTCAAAGAAATCATTGAAGATCTTGTCTGATGAGGACGAGTCTGAAGAGGAGGTCATGAAGCCTGCAGCAAAAGCAAAGGCTGCACCGGCTGCGAAGAATGCTGCTCCTGCTCGTTCTGCTCGCGCTGCAAAGGCTAAGGCTGTCCCGGTCATGATCGACAGTGACTCGGCTAGTGAAAGTGAGGGATCCTTCCAGGAGGAGAGTGAAGGGGAGAGTGATTTCGATGAAGATGATTGAAGGAAGAATATCATATAGAGTACGGACAAGCCAAAGCATGACTATTTGTATCGCATGTTAGGTACTCGTGTATCGCGTATAATTCTAATACCACATTTTCCCATGGTTCGGCAAGCTGAAATTGCCAGTTCCTTGTCGAAGTTTCCAAATCCAGCAGGCGCGTGTGGCGCAACCGACCCAAAATCATCGGCGAGTGTAACGAAGACATGCAGAAGCGATAAGTCGCAGAAAAACCAGAAATGTCGTCAAGAGAAGCTCAATTGAAGAAGCTGTTGGAGCTTACATCCTCATTATCCGCCAATAATGACGCAGCATCTGCACCGGCAGAGCCAGTCGCACCACGGCAAAGATCGGACTTGAACGCCGATATTCTGAATCAAATCCTCGGTCCTGATGAGGCAGAACTTATGAAGGAAGCGATGACTGTTATCATGCACCCACAGGCTACTCTGGAAAACAAGGAAATCGCTTTCGATAACCTTGAGATGCTGATCGAGAACCTCGACAATGCCAACAATATCAAGAACCTCGGTCTGTGGCCACCATTGCTCTCCAACCTCTCTTCGCCAGAACCATCACTTCGACTTGCAGCATGTGGTGTTATCGGTACGGCAGTTCAGAACAATGAGAAGTCACAGAACTCGTGTCTGGAACATGATGGCTTGGCTAAGGTGATCGACGTGCTTCAGAATGATGATGACAACGGTGTGCGGGTAAAGGCGGTATACGCCGTCAGCAGCATTATCAGAAACAACAACCAGGCGCTGAAGACCTTTGGAGACAACAACGGATGGAAAGCGTTGGCTAGCACGTTGGACGGATCAACAAATATGGCGCGCAAGGGTGTTTTCCTGATAAGCGCTTTGTTATTGCAGGACGAGGGCTCCGAGATCGCTTTGGAGCAGGTGAAGTCGTTGAGGTTGGCGGACAAGGCAGTTTCGCTTGTGGAGAAGAATGCGGATGACGAAGACATGGTTGAGAAGTTGTTGATGTTGGTTAAGGTTGCACTGGAGAAGGATGGCTCCGCACTGGATGCGGCGTCCAAGGAGAAGCTGAGGTCGTTGGTGCCGGGGTTGGAGCAACAGTACGAAACTGGATTCTTTACTGAGGGTGAATGGAAGGACTTTAAGGTACTCATTGCTTAGGAGGGCGTACGTTATATTGACCGATTACTGATGACAGGTGGCAGCGATAGGAAGATGAGAAAGGGCATAACAGACTATACCGGAATTCAATAATCATTTGACATCATCAGTAATCATTGTATGTATCTCGTTTCCCCCGTCAGATAAGGTTTGTGTGCCGCATATCGATGGAGCTGCGAGTGCACGTGCCTTCGTACATACGAAACGCGACTCCCCGAGAAACCTTGACCAACGTAAACAATCGCTGAGGGATATCAGAGACGATACAATGCCCAGGATCAAGACACAGAGAACGAAGAAGGCGCCAGAGGGATTCGACGAGATCGAGTCGACGCTGCTGGACTTTGCGCAGAAGATGAAAGACGCGGAGAATGTGTCGCATGAGGGCAAGCGAAAGAATGAGGCCTTGTGGGCGATTTTCCAGGTATGCTGCATCTATAACGACTGTCAGAACCACTGCTAATGCTCTAGCAGATCTCACATCAGCGATCACGGTATATCTATGAGCTGTACTACAAGCGAGAGGCGATCTCAAGAGAACTGTACGATTGGCTTCTGAAGCAGAACTACGCTGATGCGAACCTGATAGCGAAGGTATGCATATGTCTGCTATACTATTTGTGCGCTAGCTGACCTTTGTATAGTGGAAGAAGCAGGGTTACGAGAAGCTGTGTTGTCTGCGATGCATACAGATGAAGGAGCAAAACTTCGGTACGACTTGTATTTGTCGCGTGCCGAAGGCGAAGTTGTCAAAAGGTGCACCAGTGGAATGCCTTCATTGTGGGTGCAGAGGTTGCGCATCCAGCGACTGAGCCTTGAATTGGGTATGGAGTGAAGGATTGGGTCATATGGGTTCGCAACGGCAACAGCATCGTGAGGATCGATTTGTGGATTAGCATGGAACCCGCCCCGCTGGATTCGGCAAGCTTAAGACGAAGATGTGCACGGGTACGTTGGGACGTACACTGAAAGCGATTGGGCAAAAGAATGACGGAAGAAAAGCTTGTCATTTCGTCTCATATCAAGACCAACTAGCTATCAGGACAAGCAAAGGCTTAGAAGCTGAAAAGGGTATTCCATCTGTCAAACAAAAATAACTCCACGCCCGCCTGTCTCGGGCTAATTATACCTGTGAACCAAACCGTAAACCTGACCAAAAAGAATAAAGACCACTGACACCCCTTGTCGGTATAATTGCATCGTCCATCGTCTTCTCCAGATTCCTAGAAACCACTGGAGTAACTTCTCTCCATCATGAATCGCCCATCGTCAGAGCCATGCACAGCCCTCCTCATCACGCTGACGACGTCAACGCCAAACACATCTGTCACATCACCGAACGCTTCTGATGCGAAGTCGCTCATCCTCAATCCGGATACAAGCCCGCGACGAGCCTCCCTACGCTTGGCCTCACGTTTGTCGGGAGACCCGAAGCAGGCACGGGAGATAACATCGTCATCCTCGCAATCCCTGCCAAAGACGGGGTTATTCTCCTTATCCAGAGGCGTCTTCGCCGGTGAAGCAAGTGCGGCAATCTTTTTGGGTGAAAGACCGTATGATGCCCACGGATCGTCGTATTCGATGTTCAAGCTCCTGGCCGGGCTAGTGAGCAACCTGTGAACAGCCTGACGATGTTGCCTGAGTGTGGTAGCGGGCGACACACTGCCAGGAACATTGGTGTTCTTGAAAGCAGGCGCCGGTGTCTCCGGAGGCAACAAAGTAACGTTGTTGTTCAAAGGAGCCAGATATGGCGACGACGAAGGAGGGGGCGATACGAGGTCACCGGCAGCAGACTGGTGAACACTTTCGTACTTGGCAATAGAATTGCCGCCCAAGTACTGCGTCCGCTTGAAGGTAGAAGCATAACTTCCATAGTCGTACTCCTCCTCATCGGTGTGCTCATCATCCTCGTCCTCCCTAACAAAGGTTGTAGTGACCTTCCTCTTCAAATTGGTCGGAGGAGGAGTAGGCTCACCGTACATCTGGTACTGATAGAGCTTCGGGGTAAGAGCAGAGGGATCAGTCGGGAAGAAATGCTTCTTCAGGACACCAGTATCGGCCATGGCCATAGGCGGTGCAGTAGGTGTCATCATGACTTGTTTGGGCATCTTGGCAGCCTGCCCAGGAATGCCCTTCCTGGTCCTGACCTTCATGAACTGGAATTCGCAACCGGGCTCGATTGTCCAGTAATTTCCCTTCCCAGGCTGGTCCTTTGGCCTCTCCTGCTTGACGAAAGCCTTGTTCAAGGAAAGATTGTGACGAATGGAGTTTTGCCATCCGGAATCGGAGTCGCGGTAGTACTTGAATGTGGATGAAATCCAGTTGTAGATTTCAGCAAGAGTAAGGCGACGGTTAGGAGCGCGAAGAATGGCCATGCCGATCAGAGTAGCGTAGCTGTACCCAGGCTTCTCTCCGTCATCCTCGACAGCAGGCATCTCGCTCGGGTCAGGGATCGCGGAGCTAGCGTCGACACGAGCATCTACTAAAGGTGCAGAGTCTTGAAGGTTCTTCTTCGCGCTCCTAGAGTATGCATTGCGTACGGGCTTGGATGTGGGTGTGATGAACTGCGGAGGAGGCATCATCAAGGCTTGTCCAGGACCCATAGGTCTCATAGCAGGCGTCTTTGGCGCGAAGAACTTGGTCGGAGAGCTAGGCGGTCCCATGGCAGCCGCTTCACCGAAAGTAGGAGGAAGAGGAAGCTGCCTCTGCTGGTGCACTTCCGGCGGAGAGCTAGACATGAGAGGATGTGGCACCTGGTGCATCACCGGTGCAGAGAATGCGGGTACGCGCTGCTTCTTTTCGGGAGAGATCTTCGCATGATGCTCGACCTTTGGCGGCGGAAGAGGACATGCACGGAAGTCGCGTGCAGAAAAGACTGATCTCAGAAGAGGAACGGCGCCCGAAGAGATGGAACGGCGGAATGTCTTCGATGGAGAGATCGATGTAGGCTGAGGAGGAGGTGCCAGTGCCACTGGAGCTGGCTGCATGACCGTGGAGAACTGGTATCGCTGAGGAGGTGAGGACGTTGCAGGTGAATGCGAGTGATGGTATGTTGGTGGGTAGTTGTTCGCGTGAGAGACCATCTTAATTGGCTATGTCGATTCTTGTCGTGATTGTAGCAGGTGTAGAAAGCTCAGAGAGCGTGTTTATGGACTCGATCCGGGACTGTATGCTACGCAAAAGGTCGTAGGCCGTTATAACTAACGTCTTCAAGGTTGCCCTTTTCGTGACAGACGTGACAGAGAAGTGACAGAAGTGCTCTGCGAGGACGTTGATCCGTAGACGAGATGACTGAGTGGGAGTAGAGGATGTCAATGAATGGTGAGCAGAGAAGGAGTCGTGAAGAGATCAGGTGGGTGAGGCGAAGAAGAAGTACGACGGCAGCGATTCCCGATATGCGAAGAACAAAGAAGACTTCTGCCTGAGGGGGTTAACTGCAGACGATAACGGCTATCGAGCACGATGGCTGAGGGGCGTTACTTGAGGCGGAGGTGGTCGAGCTGAAAACAGACGTCCCAGGAGACGATCTGCGCGACCGTTACGTGTGAGCCGAGGAATGTATGGAGTAGAGTTTGTCGCGACGACGAGAGAGCCGGGTGGAAACGCGGCGCAATTGAAGGAAGAGAACGATTGATCGAACAGGGAAACAGACGAATGACTTCGAGCAGATATACACGGACGGTGCTCAATTACCAGGCCTACCTTCTTTTTCTCTCGCAGTCCTTTGTCGTGGGGACGCAAGGGAGACGCGTCTTGACGCGTGCCTTGACTCCTGGGTTTCCCCAAGAATGCACCGTCCCGTAAATTCAAGGTTTCTAACCGACACAAGGGCCGCAGGAAATAAATGGCAAGACGAACATAGGAAGACGGGCTTACGTGTATGCGAGCATGTGGGCCGCACGAGGCAGGGTGATCTGGAAATGTTCTGATTTGTACGAAACGCGACGTCGACGCGGTTCCGCGTTGATTCACGGCGACACGCGTAGATAAGCTCTACCGACGCCGGCATGGCAACGACAAGACTCGATATATACGAGGCTTTCGTATGTACAAGTCAGTTGGTCTCTCTGTTGGTAACTATCAGTGGGACTTCCAACTTGCGGTTGTCATGATCGTGCGTGGACATGCACGCGTGTGAACTTTACTAATACTTGTAATCCGCTCGGCTAAAATACTTAGAACAATGGAAAGCCATCGAGTTTGGTTACTCTCGTGCATGCTTACATATGAGAGTGGCGAGGTCTCCACCCCAATCAGCCGTAAAGTGTATCCTTGCCTGCTGCCCGCACCGACCTCATCTTGTCGAATGCACCCAACGCAAGACGTCTGAAGGTCGGGCCAGAAGGCATCCCGGGTCCTATCTCATCATCCACAACACTGTTCCCACGAGTCCAACAACGATCCTGCCACAGATTTGTCCTATATTGGCAATAACAGTGTCGACACCCGAAAGGTCCCATAATTCAGGGTTTGGTAGGAAGGACTGCACCTCGCCAGACGCTGTACTTACAGCAAATCGAGACATCGAGTCATGTATGGGGATAGGCTTGAGGTGAATACGGCAGAACCGCGGCCAGAAGCCGTCTCGTGTTTGTAAGCTGCTGGGCCTGAAAGCAGCAAAGCAGCAGCGGCTAACGATTGTTTTATTCCCTGGAGGACTTTTAATTTACGCGTCAGTTGAGCGTGTGTACACCCCGCGACAGATTCGCTTGGAACAGCACGAACTTTATAACAATGTTGATGCATTCTATCAATACTTTTGCGTCATTCTCATAATCGTACAAAGCCTCAATCTCCTCATGGCGACGTCCCTATCGTACTATACCGACTCTAACACTATGAATGCCCCAGCACTAACAATCCAATCACCTCAATGCTCTTTTGGAAGTCCCTCCATAATGTGCCTGTCCCTGCTCAAATTATAAAAGTAATCACTCCCGTAACCCTCCATATGCACACCCGCCAACTCGCCACCAAAGTACCTACTCGTTAAGCGTGCAATCGGCATACCGTGTCCATAGCTCTCGTAGGGAACCTGTGCGTAGTCGACGAAAGAAGAAATCTGTGTTTTGGGGTCTGGTGAGTTGCCGTTTATTTCGGAAGCGAAGGACGGCGTTGTGTTTCCGGTTGGTGGGGGGCGGGAGTGGTAGTAAGACCAGATTCTTTCGCAGGTTGAGAGAGGGAAGCCGCCGCCTTGGTCGGAGATTTTGATGGAGACGTCTTGTTCTCCTTCGGCGATGATGATTCGGATTTCGGGGAGTGTTCGGTCTCGTGATAAGTGTGAGGCTTTTGAAGCGTGGTGGTTGTGTGTTCGTGCGATGGAGTGCTTGAGCACTTCGAAGAGGATGCGGTGGAGGTGTTCTTCGACATAGATCGTCTGAGAAACCTTTGGTGCCTTGAATATGTTGATCTTGGGCGCCGGAGACGAGGTGAAGTAGGCGGAGGTAACCCTTATGGCGTCTGCACTGGCCCGCTCAGCGACCTTGGCGGGATCAATGGCCTTGACTACCCTCGTTTCATCACCTCGTACCAACGCAAGATGTTCTGCAATGAAGAGCCTGCTCCCCATGTTGAGAGTGTAAAAGTCATCAAAGAACTTGTTCGTCCGCTCGTCATCCATCTGTTCCGGTGTTGCGCCCCGGTCGAGCGCTTCATTGACAGAGCGTCCTACACCTAGCAAAGCGGATTGATGCTCAGACATGAACTCGTGCAGCCATTCTCCAAATTGTTTGGCCCTTTCCGGTGTATCCGGTGGTGGTCTTGAGGTAAGCAAATCAATGATCCGATGGTAGCGCTGTTGTTGCCATTGGATGGTAGGAGTATCACCAAGACCGTACGGTGCTTGCTCCTCGATGTTCTTCAACACTAGCGCCCAGCGTGTTGCCAACTCTGTGTAGAGGAAGGATGATGGACGGATCAAAGCCTCGTGCTTGTTATGGGCCTTCGCGACATGATTGGAAGAGGACCAGATCTGATGAAGGTTGACGAGGGTTGCCTTAGTTGACTGCAGCCTCTTCAAGATCTTCACTGGATCAGGCATGTTCTTCAGTCTGCAATATTTTTCTGGTCTTCTCTGATCCGAGGAGGAGCGATGCCGCACGGACCGTCTGCTGCTGGTTCACGCAGGTGACGTTGGTGGGGGACATCGGCCGCACCCTGCAGAGGACTGCACCGCGTAAACCCCGGGGAAGAGACCTGCAAACACCCGTGCAGCCATCACTGACAAAATAATGGAGAGTTCAGCGGATAGGAGACGTCCAGTGATGACTTATGGGGTTAGGAAACGTTCTACGCCGGTCGAATATGAGGACTGGGGCTTTGACGACGAGGATCTGCCCGTTTCAACCGTAAAGGAGCCGCATACATCCACTCCGAATGAGCATACACCTGTCGAAAGTGCTTCAAAGAAGTCGACTCCGGCAACTTCTGGTACCAGTTCACCGAAGCGCACTACACTGAAGGCCAAGTCTGCAGCACAGAAGAAGGTGGACGTGTTTGATTTGCCGAGCGACGATGAGGAAGCGAGGTATATGCGCCTCGAGGTACCAAGCGGACTGAAGAGAAAGGCGCCTGCAACTCCCATGAAGGCTTTAGTACCGGTCAAGCGGGTCAAGTCGCCAGTACATCGTACAGAGCCAGCACGACCGAAAGAGTCGACGCCTTCGCCACGGAAATCGACACGTTCGCAGGCTACGAAGCCTGTAACGCCAACAGAGACCCCGCCTAAGAAGGTAAATGCTGGGTACAAGGAACGTGTTGCAGCGAAACAGTCGGCGAGCCCGAAGGTCACCAAATCCAGCGAAACTGCGATGGGTGCCGCTGCCGACTCTGCCAAACCTGCACCAGCTCTCCGATCCGCCATGAAACCTCCCGCACCACTAAGATCATTGAAGTCTATGCCAGTTGTGCCGACGCTAGTGACGACATCGCCATCTCCAACAGGGGCTGTTGCCCTTCCGACGCGGCAGAGAGTGACGATAAATCCAGATCCGACTGCCGTCTATTCTCAACCGCAGCCTTCGACACCAGAGCGCCCAAGGTTGCAAAAGTCATGTTCTGACGTTAGTCCTGCACGAGAACGAGTGGTTTCTGTACCGAAGTTGTCCTCGAAGGAAGCTGCGGCGTGGGATCTGTTCGGATCACCTGAAGAGGTAAAGAAAAGTCCGGTGAAGGGCACGGAGAGTCCTCGGAGTGGAAGGAAGATGATTGGTGTGCTTGGTCGAAACCCTAACTCTGCCTCAAGGGTGTCACTGTTTCGCACTATGTCAGATGTTCCGGATGGTCTTCGCGAGGATCAAGGTGGGGAGGACCTTAGCAAGGTGGTTCACCAGGAGGAACAGCCCAGTCATTCCTTGGGCGGAGAAGTGGTCACTGCAGAATCACAGGACCGGCTACCTGACCGCCGTGTGACTTATGCTCGACAACGATCATATCGCGCAGAGGAACCTGCTTTGGGTGTTGATCCATTGGAAGCCCTCCTGGCAACACCCTTGTTTGCACCACCTAAACGGCCTGCCGAGGAAGAGTCACTGAGTGAGGATGGGGAGGGTGAAAGCCAAGTGAAGAGCGTTCATGAGTTGCGTGAGGCTGGCGAAAACAAGCGTTTTGCGGATGAGGTTGAGTATATGCTTGAAGGCACCGGGGCTGGTAATCCGGCAAAGGTTAGGAGAGCTGGTTTAATCGAGGTTGGTGGCAAGTTATGTGAGTCGAGTTTCTTGTTGCGGTTCAAACGAGGCGGTTTTGTTGATCGACTCCTAAAAGGCGTCGGGATGGAAGAGGATGTTGTGGTTGGATTTGTTCTTGGTCTGACTGCTGCGTTGGTCTTTCAAGATGAGAGTGCTGCGCAGACGATTCTTGAGTCATGCGCATCTTGTATTCCTTTTCTGTTGAGCTTGTTGAACGAGGCTCGCGATATCGCTGTCATCGCAAAGAATAGGAAGCTGGGTTTGAGTAAGATTATGCAGGAGAATGTTCAGGAGTTAAGGGACAAGGTGAAGGAAAGCGATCTGTGTCGAGCTATGACGGCACAAACTGTGGTGTCGCCGCGTCTTATGGGACTCGTCGCACTAAACTCGTTGTCGGTGCTGCGTGCGAGGGTCAACCCGACTCCTCGCGAACTCATCATTCAGGCTGATGGCGTTGAGAAACTAATGGGCATTCTCGGCGACAATGGCCTTGATCTGCATTCTGAGCCTGTTTTGGACGTTGTCGAAATGTCACTGAAGATATTTGAACTTTGTGTCGATGGAATCGTTGTCCCGGTGGGTGTGAAGCATGTGGAGAGTTTGGGAAGGTTGCTGAACCGCATCATTGCGGTGGAAGAGAAGTTGGAGGATCCGCTGTTGAGGAAGCAAGCGGAGCTGATAACGTTGTCGCTCCTTCGAACTCTTATCAGCATCTCGAATGGTCCTGCTGTTTGTGATGCCATGGTGATGACCTGTATCGTTTCTAACCTGTTGCGGTTCGTTTGTGTGCCTGGGATACTGTCAGATGGTATCAAGTACGAGGACGGTACTACTGAGGATGCAAAATATGATAAACTCCTGTTCGGTCTTGGTTTGATGAACAGGTTAGCGGAGGAGAGTGCCGTTCTGAAGGATAAGATTGGACAAGCTGATGGATTCACCTTTGCTGGTCGAAGTGGTCTTGAAGGTCTTGCCGATCAGTTCAAGGATATGCACGCAGTGTTTGATGGCAAAGGAAATCTCGGAGAGTTCGAAGTCGAGCATGTTCATGCGTACGGATATCTCGCGACGCTCTTGGCGCACCTCGTCCAAAAAAGTCAAGAAACATTGCATGCTGGCAACCTCGCCATCCTACGTCACCTCCTGCCCGGAAATGATTTGCGTGCTATTACATCAGCCCTGACCATGTTCACCGGTGTTCTCACGAATGAGGAACAACGGAATCAGAGTTTACTTGCGAATATTGGACATATATGTGCTGTTTTGAAGGCGTTGGACAAATAGGTTATCATCGGTTATGGCGTTTCAGCAGATTTAACTCTAATGTTAGGTATAATGTTATGGTAGCGAGTATCATCTGTCAATGAATGGATTCAAATAATTCCCGCGGTTCAAGGTTCCCCGTAGTACTGGAGCTGCAACGCACCATGAAAGTGTGGATTACCATATCCCAAAGACATGCTTCGGTTATTGACATGCGGAACGACATTACAAACTACGGGCCTTGCTCTTGACTGTTCGGCGCATTTATCTGGGTATATTGCATCTTCCGCACATCTATCGTACATTCGCCACGGATCCTCTCTATCTTCAAGTCTTCTTCTTCCCAACGCCAAGCCTCTTTTTGGGTGCCGGTCCAGCACTGCTTGTAGCTGTTCCACTACTTCGGTGCTCCACTGGGGCAGCTGCGTTCTCCTTCCTCTTCTTTGCGCCACTTCCAGCCTCTCTCTCAAGATCCTTCTTCATATCTTTCAGCATTTCGTGAAGAGCGTCGTTCTTTCTCTGTTTCAGGCATGTTAGATCTTGCACACATCAAATCCACGACAGTGCTTAACGTACGGCACACAACAGAACGTCATCACATCCAATAGTCCTTCGACCCGCATGTCTAGCAAATGACTCGGCATCTCCAGCAACAAGCTGCGCCTGTTCGAAAACGAGTTGTGCGAGCGCTGCAATGAACTGCGGTGTAGTGTTTGCGTCGAGAGTGAGTGCGAGGTGGTCAATCAGTTCGCCGGTGTGAAACCAGACTTCACAGCCCGTTAGCAGTAGTCCAACACACCCTTGGAATACACGTACCAGCCGACTTCAATCTGGCATCAGCGGCCTCTGTGTCCTCATCCATATTTCCTGTTCGACCTCGAGCGCGTCCTGAGCGCGTTCATGGTGTTGGGTGTACGGTGGCTGTGCTTGGGGAGCATACGGTAATCCGGCTGCAGCTGTTGTAATACGGTACACCAAGAGACGAATATGTCGTTGAAGAGAAGCCCGGACGAGGAGGGCGAGCTGAGGGATGTGAAGAGAGAAAGGATTGACAATGGATCGTCTACAGTCTCGCCGTCGAGGTCGCAATCGGCTGCCATGACTGCCAATGACAGTGCCAATGGTGACGGAGCAGCACCGCAGCCGCGCCGGAAGCTAGAGTTCAAGGGTTGTTCCAATGTCGAGCATGAATATGAGTTTCTGGAGAAGCTCGGTGAGGGGACGTTCGGGTATGTTTGCTGTTTTGCTGGATGGCTAGACAACTAATTGAGCTTGCTGGACAGTGAAGTGCACAAAGCGAAACGGGCTCGGACAGGCGAATTGGTTGCCCTCAAGAGGATAATCGTGCATCAGCCAGAGAAAGAGGGGGTAAATGCTCTTCCGATTTTTCCACAATTGCTTCCATTGACAATTAACTGCAGTTTCCGATCACTGCTCTCCGCGAGATCCGCCTTTTGAAAGCCGTCTCTCACCAGCATGTCATCTCACTTATCGACATGGCAGTCAAACGTGGCGACCCGAAGAAGGGACGTGGCTCGGAAGCAATCTACATGGTTACACCATACATGGATCATGACCTCGCGGGTCTCCTAGAAAACCCCAAGATCCATCTCACTACACCCCAAATCAAACTCTACACCAAGCAGTTGCTGGAAGGCATGCGATACTTGCACGCGAACAAAATCTTGCATCGGGACATGAAGGCTGCCAACCTTCTTATCAACAACGAGGGTATTTTGAAAATCGCTGACTTTGGCCTGGCAAGATATTACGATGAAGACCCACCGATCCCTGGTGTCGGTGGGAGGCCTGGGCCTGCGAAAAGAGACTACACCCCGCTGGTCGTGACACGATGGTATCGTCCGCCTGAGTTGCTACTCGGTGAGCGCAGGTATACTACGGCAATTGACATGTGGGGAGTTGGTTGCGTCTTTGCGGAGATGCTGGTCGGCAAGCCTATTCTTCCTGGTCAAAGCGACATTGACCAGGTCGACAAAATCTTCCAGCTGTGTGGAACGCCAACAGAGGAGACCATGCCGGGCTGGAGTAAACTTCCCGGCCCTCCTATGGAGAATGGAATTACTTTCAATGCGCCGAAATATCCCTCGACCATCAAGCAACGGTATGAGAAGTATGGCGTACTTGCGGTTCAGCTTCTTGAGAATCTATTGAAGCTCAACCCTCAGGAGCGGTACTCTGCATACGAAGCCTTGGAAGCGTCGTACTTTCACACTCAGCCACTCCCGGCTAAGCCATCAGAGATGCCGAGATTTGAAAGCAGTCATGAGTATGATAAACGCAAACGCAAGGAGGAGGAGAGGAGCAGGAGACCCGCAGCGCCAGCAGGTAGTCAAGTTGGAAATCCGGACAGTCATTTTGCAGGGAATGGGAGAGGCCCGGGCTACAGAGGAGACCGCTGGGATGGAGGCAGGGGGTATGATGACCATCGACGTGGTGGATACAGAGGTGGTTATGGAGGTGGAGGACCTCCTGGGGATCGAGATGGTCATGGAGGCGACGGTGGTGGCTATAGAGGTCGCGGTGGATATGGAGGGCGTGGACATGGCGAGCGTGGGGGTTGGCGCGGCGGGAGTAGACCGTACGAGGATCGGGATCGGAGAGATGGATATGGACCACCGAGAGGGGGCGGTTACAGAGGTGGATATGGAGGTGGAGGTCCACCGCCGCAGCGTGATGACCGGTGGAGGGGGTAGTGTTAACGTGGGAGCGCATACTTGAGTTGGGCATCAAGCTGTCACGGACGATGACAGGCGCGGGGTACCCGAATGCATATCTTTACAATCAAACTATATCATCCTATCATACGAGTAAAGCAAATACAGGTCGCCCCAATGGTCACCGAACTGAGCTGTAGGGGCACATGCGCGCAGGAGGTGACTCCCGAAAAAGTGCAACGTAGACGAAACCATACAAGAAAGTCGCAACCATAAATATGGCAGCTTCGGTAGCAAACGGCGTTTCAAACGATACCGCTATGAAGTCCAACTCTGACGCTACGAAGCCCTGGGTTGTTCAGAAGTACGGAGGAACCAGTGTTGGAAAGTTTGCCGACAAGATCGCGGAGGATATCGTACGGTTTGCAGCAGCCTGATCCGATGCCTTGGAGATACGAAGGCTAACGTTTTATTGATTCAGAGTCTACGTCGATGAATACCGCGTCGCTGTTGTTTGCTCTGCACGGAGTACCGCTACCAAGGCTGAGGGTACCACTAACCGGTACGCCTGATCCCTGCTTCCACTACTGTCGCAAGGCATGCTCAAATCATCGCATTCGCTAACTGAACACCAGACTTATCCGCGCCGCCGAGGAAGCCTTGACTGAGGGCTCCAAGCTCTACCTCGACATCGTTGAAGCCATCCGCGCAGACCACATCAAGGCCGCCAAGGAGCTCATCGCGTCGGAAGCTATCATCGCTGAGCTTGAGAAGGAGATTGAGTACGAATGTGAACGTCTCGGATCTTTCCTTTCTGCTGCGCAGATCATCGAGGAGATCTCGCCCAAGACGAAGGATATCATTATTGGATCAGGAGAGAAGTTGGCATGTAGGGTGATGGCGGCGTTGTTGAGGGATCGTGGTGTTGATGCGCAATACGTTGGACTGGATCACGTTGTTCCCGCAGACTACCCGGTGAAGGATGGATTGGATCAGGCGTTCTACGACTGCGTCGCAAAGGCCATCGCGGCGGAGGTGCAGAAGTGTGGAAGCAAGGTGCCTGTTGTCACTGGATTCTTTGGTGTTGTTCCTGGGTCGCTGTTGGCGAACATTGGTCGTGGATACACTGATTTGTGTGCGGCGTTGTTGGCTGTTGGTCTGGGTGCTGACGAGTTGCAAATCTGGAAGGAGGTTGACGGTATCTTCACCGCTGATCCTCGTAAGGTTGCGACTGCTCGTTTGTTGCCTACCATCACCCCTGAGGAGGCTTCCGAGTTGACTTTCTACGGATCCGAGGTCATCCACCCGTTGACGCAGCACCAGGTCATGCACGCTCGCATCCCCATCCGCATCAAGAACGTCGAGAACCCCAAGGGTGACGGTACTATCATCTTCCCTTCGAACCTGCAACCCCGGGCGCAAGGTGGCGATGCTACCCCTCCCCACCCACCAAAGAATGTGCCTGAGAGCTTGTACCAGAAAGCTCTCGGTCAGCCCCGCATGCCTACTGCCATCACTACCAAGGAGAACATCGTGGTCATCTCAGTGCACTCCAACCGCAAGTCCCTTTCGCATGGATTCTACCGTGAGTTGTTTGGTGTTTTGGACAAGTACAGGTTGGCTGTCGACTTGATCGCCACCTCTGAAGTTCACGTGTCTCTTGCTGTCCACAGCGAGGCTAGACATCACCAGCTTCGTCTCGGTGAGGCCATCAAGGAGCTTCAGCGCATTGGTCAGGTTGACGTTTTGAAGGGAATGATCATCTTGTCTGTTATCGGTATTCAGATGAAGAACATGGTTGGTATTGCGGGTCGTGTGTTTGGAACTCTGGCGCAGAACAACATCAACATTGAGATGATTTCTCAGGGTGCAAGTGAGATCAACATTTCGTGTGTTATTGCAGCTCAGGATCAGTTGAAGGCGTTGAACGTGCTGCATCATCATTTGTTGTCGTTGGCGCAATAAAAAGAGAACGAGGGGACACTTTACGATAGACACTGTACGCAGTCTTTTTGATATATTTTTGGAAAACACCCATATTTCTTCATGCGTTCTCAATCCTGTATCCGACCATCTCCACTGCTAGTAGGTACTCGTTCGCAGCTCTATCAGCATAACCTAACGGGCCTTTGTCGCAGTCTGCACATGCCAGGTATTTCAAGTTCGGTCGTGCCGGATCATCCTTGGAGAATCCGAGGTTCTCGAATGCGAATGGATCGTTGACTTGCCAGAAGTGTGCAGTTGCTTCTGATGGCGCAGATGGTTCTGGTTTATCCCCGTCGCTTACTCGTGATAGCTATGACGATATTTCAGTCTCTAACGTCCTACGCTGGAGGGTACTACTACGTACAGGTGCTGCATCTCGCTCTACTCTCTTGCCAACTCCGGCCTTGAGGATGATGGACTTTAAGCAGTACGGGCAGTATACATCGTATGAGTTGACGTCCTCGCCGAGGTTGACGGTGAATGGAGCGACCTTGACGTTGGCCATTGCTGATTCTTTGGTGTTGGTGTTCATGTGAATCGCGCAGACGGTTGCGTGTGGGGTGCATTCGCAGCAGCTGGTGTCATCTGGACTTGGGAAGAGGAGAAGAGGGTGACCGACCTATGAGCAGCAGCTGTATCAACCGGATCACTATCGCATATGCTTACTCTGGATGATCAAAGGGTCCGTTTTCGGCTGAAGGGCCATATCCTGTATGCTCTTTAAAAGATCCGGCCTCAAATGCGCCATATGCGTTCGTGGGTATACAGGCGGCTCGAACACAGACCGTCGCTATATACCATGTAAGAGATCAATCAATTGTTGAATGACGCCCATTTCTGGACTCCAATCGGCTTATGCGATCTGTATCGACGGTCAGGTTTCGGCCCGGCGTTCGAATCGGTGCGGTGTCTGCTGATCTCGGGTATACAAGAATGAACCATGGGTATGCACACGCGGCTGGCTGCCGCAAAACATCGGTTTATGTAATCCGACATTGCAAACAACCGCAATCATGTTCACGTGTCTTACGTCTTCTGTCTTGATTGATCCGGCGCAGTACAAGAAAGAGCAATGCGCTGGTTGCTTCCTGCGCTGTACAGTCTGTCGATATACTGGGAGATCAGGTCATTGTAGGTGCGAGTAATTTGCTGACATTGACTGTCTTCACGCTATTTGTCACCAGTGGTCTCTACCGCAGTTGGACTTGCAGTCCAGCAATCAAAAGCGACCATGTCGGCTACATCAAGAAGCGGTGACTCGCCGCCGCGGACATCTTTCGAGGAGATTCCAGCATACCCCAGTACCCTGAGTCGCGAATTAAGGCTCAATCTACCTTCAATTCGCACTCTGCAATTAGACACCCCTCTTCCGGGTGGTGTCCGTCAACAGGCTTCCACGTCAGCTCCGGACATGCCCTGGTCTTCGCCTCTGGAGTTTGCGCTGCCGCCATTGGAACGAGCGAGAAGCTCATTTGATGAGACTGCAAGTCAGTCAAGGACATATTTCGAGCAACACCCGGGAATGTGTGCGCTTGCGGAAAGGGGGCGGATGGATCAATCGCTGTACACGAGCAGTGATACCCTTGACGCTCACTTGGATGTATCGACGCGAGGAGCCGCTCGACTACCTCTTACGCCCGAGTCCGCTCGCTTTAAAGACAGGTACACATATCGAAACGATCTGGGATACCACGTCCCTGCCCGATCTGTTACGGCCTTGAGCATTTCCGAGGTAGGGGCTTCTCCGCAGAGGACACCCCCAATGTCAGTGCACGGCAGTGCAGTACCACGATTTCCAACACCAGTTGTCTCGGGGCGTTTACGACATGGACCATATCCTGCTCCTTTGAGCGCACCTATGTCTACGAGGCAAATGACCGAACCTATCCCGCCTCCGTTGGATGGAGAGGCATCAGCAACATCGTTAAAAGATGCGGCAACTTTGTTGTTCTTCAAGAAAGAAGGCGTGCGACACCAGAGATTGATCCCTAGGGTCCGGTCTTTGCCGCACCTGAAACGAGAGCTACCCGGCCCGGAGCCCCACGCTGTGGAGGCTGTTCGTACCCAATCCCGCAATTCGTATACGTCTTCAGATGATAGCAGCGCATATGGAACAGCATCGCAAGATGATGCCTCCGATTTCAGGAGTCCGGCTGATCTGAGCTCGTTGCTGCTGAATCGGCGACGTCGGAGAAGGCCGCCGAGTACGTTCGGGAACTATACGAACCTCATTGCGCATGCTATACTGGATAGTCCGAATAAGCGACTTACTCTAAAGGGTTTATATGTAGAACTTCCGAAGAGATGGCCGGATCTATTCAATGACGGGAAGGGTGATAAAGGGTGGCAGGTAAGATAGGATATCTGTCGGCCGGTTGTGTTACTAAATTAGTCAATCCAGAATACCGTCCGGAATACTCTTTCGACGAATTCATGTTTCATCCGTCATCCCAGAATATCTGGTGAATCGCAAGACGCTTTGGGAAATAATGAAGGTGGTATCGATGAGCAGGCCTCAGCAGCTTTGCAATCAGGTAGCATGTCTCATCTAGGAAGGGGCGGGCACTGGGTTGTATCAGAGGCAGGTATTGAGCAGTTGAGGGTCTCCGGAAGTATCGAGAACGAGAGACATAGTCGAGTGCGATATCGTGAGGGAAGCAGGAGCGGTCGGAGTACCAGGAGCCGGAATTCTCCTGCACCGCCGCGGTCCCGAATGGAGGCCGTGATGGCTGAATGATTTGGGCTGCAGCGTTAGAGTGCGCAGTGACTTGTTACAGCTGAAGCTGCCGCATTTCAATAGTCGGAAAGATGTCGAAATGCTCCTGGTCGTGGTTTTCCCAGGAGGTAAGCAGCGCGCAGCCAATGAACCTGAAAATGATCAGCATCCCTAAAGAACAAATTTCACGTATTTCCAGCATCATCAAATTAGAACGACAAGTACAAGTTTCTAAGGATGTCGGTACTGGACTCCGATATCGGCCTTGCGCGTGCAGCCGATTGCCGACTTTGGTACCCCACGAAACTCACCCGACCTGCTCGCTCGACACCTACCCGACCGCAATTGCACCCGGTCAACACGTATCCCGACTCGATCCATTGACTCTTCACTCTCCAAATAACGGCGTATAATGTCTCCAACTTGTACCACAACACTGGCCGACTCTGAGCCGACCTTGCCAACTGCTCCTGCCTCCACGGGAGCCTCTCCCAAGGATGCCGTCAGAATCTCCAACCCACCATGCAAGGACACAATCACTGTTTTGCCGCAGACGAGCCAACTAATTGCTCTGCTTACCTTGATCCGTGACCGGAAGACTCAGCGGGTATTGTTCGGTATCTTCCCGAATAGCACCTTGGCTAATGAAACACTTTCAGGGCGACTTTGTGTTCTACTCGAACCGTATCATCCGGCTTTTGGTCGAAGAGGGTCTGAACCATCTCCCTGTCGTGTCACACCCCATCGAAACTCCTCTCGGCACTCCGTATACCGGTGTCAAGTTCCAGGGCAAGATCTGTGGTGTGTCTATCATGCGCGCAGGAGAGAGTATGGAGCAAGGATTGAGAGATTGTTGTCGGAGTGTCCGAATCGGAAAGATCTTAATTCAGAGGGATGAGGAGACTGCGCAGGTGTGGCTATGTCTCTGCAGTGCAAAGAAAGTTATGCTGATCCGATACAGGCCAAACTCTTCTACGATAAGTTACCAGAGGACATTGCAGACAGATATGTGTTGCTACTCGACCCTATGCTCGCTACCGGAGGCTCTGCTATCAAGGCAGTCGAAGTGCTGCTCTCGCGAGGTGTCCCTGAGGACCATATCTTGTTCTTGAACTTGATTGCAAGCCCAGAGGGCATCGAGAAGTTCTCGGAGATGTTCCCCAAGCTGAGAGTCGTTACAGCATTCGTGGATGAAGGTCTGGATGATAAGAGCTATATCACCCCGGGCTTGGGAGATTTTGGAGACGTAAGAACCATGTGCTGCTAACCTTGATGACCGGAAGCTAACATCGGACTATAGCGCTACTTTGGAACTGCCTAAGTCTCATTCGTGACTTGCGATAGGGTACAATAGTCTCATGAAGGTGGTATTTGAGATCCGTTACGTGTCAACAGGCCATTCGGCCCAGCTGCAGTTGCTTCGAAAGATTATGGTGGTCGTAAGCTCTAACCAACAAACAGTATGATATTTTGGATGATACGACCATTGACAGGCAGGACCTTTCAAGCAGTATCACTACTAGTCGCAATATATCAACCTATCGTGATGGTGGTGCTCATACAATAATGTCCTCTGCGAACGCGGCGTATCTGTTTCCCACGACAAGCTCCTCCATCGCACTCCTGTAACCAGCGTCTGCCGACGCACCTGCGAGTACGGATTCCTTCCATAAGACATTCAGCCGGTTCGCAATCCTCTCCGCTGCTTCCCTGGAGCCAGCCAAGTTGAACGCTCCCGGACCCAGTTGTAAGGCCGCATAACCTCCTACCACGAAGAGTGGGACCTTTTCATTCCATTGCAAGTCATCCGTGATATGAGGAAACCCACAAACCACGTCCACAGGATGCGACGCTTGCAAGTTCTGAAGAAACGGAAGCGCCTCGATGGACATAGTGGAACCTGTCGCCGACACAATGTAATCGACTTGAAGTGACATGTTGCCGGAGTGGTTCGGTAATGCGCATTTACTCGTGAGCTCAAGCTGCCACCTCTTCTGCTCGGGATCCCAAGCAGCAGCTTTGATCTGCGTCTCTGTCAACATCTCCAACTTCCCGCGTTTAACATGCTCTTTCAAGATCTTGTGGTACGGCGGAGTGATGCTGCCACCGTTCCGTGCGCCGCGGATCTGCTTGACGCGAGCCTCTGGGTCGTCTTCTTGCCAGAAGGCCATCTTCTGGACGTTTTGGTACTTCCCTAACCAGTCAAGATCCACATCGAATGGCTTCACCTTGAGATGAGATCGGCAGAGCAGGAACACCTTCTTCACGCCATGTTTGAGAGCCAGATTCACGATCTGCGCTGATGTAAGACCGCCACCGATGATGGCCAATGTGCGTACATTCTGCGGGAATGGCCTTGTTACCAAGGCTGAAGAGTGACAGTATCCCTCATGTTGCGGTAAGGGAGCATTCGACTCATGCTGCATGTGCTTTGTCGTTTTGCTGCGCTTGGGCGTGGGAGTTAGGACGTCGGGGATTGAGGGGATCGCTCCCGCGCCTGTTGCAAGGACGAGGGCCCTCGAACCAAAACGGACAGTCTGACCAGTTTGTTCGACAGTCAAGGTGAATGCATCATGAGAGAGATGGTCTTCTGATTTGATGTAGACGTGACCATACTGTACCTCGGTGACGGCACCTTGTTGTACGAGATTCTCCAAGCGATACCTCGAGATTACATCGTCGCAAAAATCGCGGAAGAGCCTCGTGGATGGAGTAAAATAGTCTTGTCTGCTTCGCTCGTTTACAGCAACCCCTAGGGATTGGCGTCTGGTAATAGCAGTTTTCCCTTTACTCTTCTGTCGACATTTGCGGCAGTGTTTGCTCAACTCCTTTCCAACCACCCCGTTGATCTCCACCAACTCGGCTTGACGCCCTTCAGTCTCTGCATAAGCCACGAGTGAATCCAAATCCCTCGGGTCTGGATGAAAGAACATGGGCGACCGGAGATGTTTGATGTCGTACGCTTTGAATTGGCGATCCCATTGAGTCATCCATCCACCCAATCGGTCCAATACCAGCACGCGAGGCGGTGCACAAGCACGACAAGGCACGCTGGAGTATCTGCGAAGCCAGTGCAGACGTTGATGTTCAACATCAGTATAAAGCGAGGACGGTGTTTCTTCGTAAAGACGCGCTGCCACGGCGAGGGCGTGGGGGCCAGCACCCACAATGATCAGATCATAAAAGTTCTCGGATTCGACAGCTTCGCAGGTGGTATGTGAGGTAGACATGTTGGAGTATTGGCAATATCGTTACTTTGCAGAAGGACGTCGAATATAGGCAATTCGGTCGGGACCTTGCTGGTACCCAGTGTAGGACTCGAGGCATCAGACGTCAGGGCGTGAGAACCCTGGTGGTTAATCGATTATCGCTTGAGAAAGGCACCAACCAGCTACTGCTATTGTGAAGCAGGGAAAACATACAAGCTCATTATCAGCATGCTTATGATCTTGTTCAAGGATTTGGCGAACTTCTAGGCCTAGGCCTCTGACGTCTAAAAATTGCCTCTTCCGGGAACCGGAAACTGCGCTAAGGTCGACGTTACAAGATCCGCTTAGACTAGGCTCGAATAGGCAGTTTCGTACGAGCACTTTGCAAAAATACTGTCAGCAGCGAGAGGTGGTGATGGCAGGCGATACTATCAACCTTCTACCCATTACAATCAAACCCACTCCAACCATCTTCACTATCTCCCCACCGCTCCCGCCACCATCGACGCTATTATCGCCCAAGCTAAGGAGCAGGCCCTCACTCAACCGAAGAGGAAGTCCCTTGGGAGGACTCATTCGGTGCCACTGAGAACTGCGCATCCGGCCTCCGCTCCCCCTCACGTGCCACGTGCACCCGTGACAGTGGGTACAGGTTTGGTCGCTCCTCGACTACCAGCCATCGCTCCACAGAGGTTGAGGATGAGCAAATAGCCGTGCTGCGTCTCTCGATAATTCCTGTCCCGCTCCTGTCAACCTGGAGCGCAAACAGAAGATTGTAAAGTTAACATGACATGTAGACCACGGGGAGATCATGTCATCAGTTGTGTAAGTAGATTACACAATGAATACACGACGTGTAATCAGAGTACATGACAAATGGCGTCATGTAATTTGCAGACTGATTCCAGCCCCACGGACTCGGCGCTGGTGTATATTCCACGAGCACGTGTTAACCTCGTGTGGACGACATGATGCGCTTGTGCAATGATCATGTAGTTTCTCCCGCCGCATCACGCGAGCTGCGCAGTACTTGTGTCCTATAATGAGGAGGGTTGGCAAAAGCTCGTTTGGAAGGAAGCCTCACCTGGTCTTGCTCTTTGCTGCTGATAGACAGGAAATTACGCTTAGCCCCACAAATATGGCGGGAAAATGCAGGCTGTTAGGGCATGAGATCATCAGGTTGAAATATCGTAATTCTCCAATGTTCGCATCAG
Organism: Saitoella complicata NRRL Y-17804; assembly: GCF_001661265.1. Lineage (NCBI taxonomy): Eukaryota > Fungi > Ascomycota > Saitoellomycetes > Saitoellales > Saitoellaceae > Saitoella > Saitoella complicata. The sequence goes on from NW_017566996.1 coordinate 555,476, forward strand.
GTTTTTTGATCATACCACTACAGCAGGAGGTCCCTCTGGGTTAAATCCATGAAACGTACAGTTGTGTGTAACAAGCCTTCAATTTTTCAAGGCATATAGGTGTTATTTTCGCAATTTTCTCAAGTATTTTGCGGCGACACTTGCTATGGCAGTGCTCCATGATTTCATGAGGAATTGCAATCCATGATCATGTCAAAATTGTCATGCACTATTTTGTCTAGGAACTCTGCCAGAATAGTAATGCACGATGAAGTGCGTAACACAGTACTAGTGTAAACCCAGACGAATCCGCGATTTTGATGTGGATTTTGCACTTCCTAAGAGAGATCGGGTTTACTGCATGAATTTTTCCCTTTGTAGGGTATGTGCTGGACCGCGGCCGTAATAGAGGATGAGCATGAGGTAATGATGCATACATGACACATGCATGATATCAATATCACCTTACGCAGTGAGTCTTACTGATTTCCGAACTTGAGAAGGATCCGTGGAACAAGTCCTCATAATCCCCTGATGATTGATTTTGATTGGGGGTCAACACTCTGACTCTGGGAAGCACATGAAATTCTCCCGAAAATACTGTAAATGTGTAACTAAATAGGGGTAGTCAAGCTTTGGTAAGAGATAATACACTTGAATTATATGTGCTTGTTGTCATACCAACCGCGCTATATCAAACCCAAATCATGATTATCTTTGTTACCTCAAAGTTGGGTGTATGAAAAATACTCCATCAGAGAATAGTCAAGCATAGCACATGTAGGTGTGGTCAAACTTGAGAAATTATAATCGCCATTATCGTCTAATCCTGCTTAAAAACTACTACACTTTTACTACCCCTAATCAAGATTGAATATAGTTTATAGCCCGATACAGAGATGTTAAATTTAGAATATACAGCAAATATTATTGCACATGTAAGGAAATAGGCCCCATCCAAACACCATGATCCCGTGAGAATTTCATCATGGATATCTTATGAGCCCAATACCATAGCACAGGAATGCCATGAGAGTTGAAGTCATAGGGCTTCATGCCTGACGAGGCAAAAATCATGGATTAAGGGTAAACCATAAAGGATCATGCATCACGAGAGAATCATGGATTATGCCGAACTTTTTTCGTGTATTATGCCGGATAGGGTTGTGGATGATGCGGGAAAAAAATGGTAGTTTGGGTCCCGACATCCATGATACGATCAAGGAGTAACGTGGACTTCATCATATATGCAGAACCAGATCATGGTTGGGGTGGCGTCATCCAAAACAGAGTACTTTTATTCTACAATCAACAAATCATGGATGAAACAACTAGCAATCCATGATTCTTACGAATTCAGGGGCGAGTTTGCTGCGACCTTTCTTGGTTACAGTCCTTGTTCTCATCGAGATCTCGGATTGTAATCCAAAGCATCATGCTCAGGCTTAATCCATGATGACTTCAAGCATTGTCCCATATTGTGTCGGAGATTGTAATCCAGGATCTTGTTTGGGTGTTGGCTCGCATAGTAACGCAGTACTAATCCCAGTCGAAACCACGATAATGGTGTGGATACGCACCTGCCCAAGTCAATTCGGATTTGGTTCCCGATTCTCACATTCGCAGGGCATGTTCCATGATATCTCAACTCGCATGCGATTTCCTACGTTATGATCCCACGACAGCTGCAGTAATCCCTTGACGTGGGAAACCCAGGAAACGTCACCTAACCGGTCAAGACCGAGAATGCCTAGGTACTGTCTCACTCTGCGATGCTTTCTGTCACAAGGAGTCTAGGGGTACTCTGCCAGCCATCTATATGTCTGCCTGTCAATGATCCAAGCTGGCCTCACACCCGCACCTCAACTATTCTAACAAAAGCTTTGTACATTGCCATTGTCCCAACAAGACGTTTCAGTCCGCTCACGTCGATTTCATGAAGTCAATCAGTTGTATCCGCTGCAGCTCACGGCTACATGAGCATTAACAACATCAAAATCGCCAAACACACATCCGCCACTAGTTATTGTGGAGGACTTAAGGACCGAAGGGGGACCTAACAAAGTCAGAAATCATGAAGTAAACCCGAATTCCTTTAGGCAAAAATTTAATAGACGTCATCTCGAATTTGTCTGGGATTACAAACGAATTATGCACTTCATTGCGGATTACTATCCTGGCGGAAATCCTAGACAAAATTGTGGATTACAATTCTTGACATCATCACGGACACAGCCCGGAGAAATCACGGATTATGCCGGGCGCCGTCGCGGACTGAGCTTGGATGAAACCAAATTCGAGGATTGAACAGGATAAAGTATAGATTGAGCCCGAAAATATCGTGCAGAGAACTGACTTCTTATTGTGGACTGATATCGATCATGAATTATGCGGAATAAAATCTTGGATTAAGCCAAACTAAGGTGTGATTTAGCAATCGAGGTTTGGGCCCCGAAATCCATGGATTTTCCACGATCGAACATCATGTATTAAACGAGATTTTCTAATCCATGATTCTCTGGAACGTGTACAATCCACGATAATCCATGCATCGTACCTCTGTGATTTCGTATGGGATCCCTGCCCAGGTAGTAGTAACCCATGACAACGCACGTAATCCATGTGGATGTCTAAGACCAAACGCGTTCACAGTTTTCTTGTGGGTTTCATGTGCGCCTAACAAAGTTCTGATTCTGTCGGACAAATCGTGCGCGTTTCTATGATGAAGTTGGTTAATCCACGGCAAAGAGAGCATGGACTGAACCTGACCTGGTCATTCATGATCCTCACATACGTAGGACACTTTCCCAAACTTGAGATTTCTGGGATTCTACCGAAAATTATCTGGGGTTTGCTTGAAAAATTTGCATCCTCTAGTATTTCGACACATGTTTTTGAAGATTATGGCCGACAGCGTCTTGGCCTGGTCAACCTTCTCTCGAACTTTGCCTGAATTCTTCTGAAACCATGAATGAACCAATGGAAACCTTGCCACCTCACCTGAACATCTTCATCACACTCCAGACGTTCGGATTCAAAGCTTCTGTATGGCATTATTCATCATGGGAAAAAGCGTACCAGAAGATTCCAATATCAACCTGCAGCTATCAGACCTTATACTCAGCCGATATCTGGCCAACGGGTTAGGGTTTGTCAATTACCATGTCCTTCAACGATGAGGGTCAGAATTTAAAGGCATGCTCGCCTGCGCCGCGCCCATGCCCATTCCATGCCTATCTATATTATCTGATATTGCCTGTTTATATAGGTGTACAGCCCACTGCGGGCAGATCGAGAGTTATGAACCATATTCCCACGGTTAGGTGGTCGGAAGATTCGGTGTTTATCAGTATAACTACACTGGTTCTGTAGCTTCGGGCGATAGCAATAGCAATCTGATGGTAGATTGTGCAAGAACATGACATGGAAACCCCAAAACAACAGAGCTTTATACCTTTTTAGGTTTTACTGCACGGCGCTCTGAACGATGTGGAGGATGTCATGAACACCAAAACTGCGGCAAGCTCCATGTACAGAGAACGCTGCAGCTATATATATACGACGGTATCTTGGAATCATGGGTGACCCCTGTGAAATGTAGACATCTCAATGTGGGTCAGCTGTACACGCACAGACGACCCCGGGAATGAACACGAACGTGCATCCTTCGCTCCATCTCGGCGAATATTCGGTAATCAGATGCAACGTCCTTCCAGGATCTGAACCTTGATGCCATGGAGCGCGTTCGGAAATCGAACTCCGCGCCCATGGCCATGCATGCTCGGCGATGAGCTGGTGAGATACCTGCTCCGGATCAGGCCCGGCTAAAGAACTCGGAGCCTCCAATCCATAATCATCTCGCTTAAACGGATTTTAACCTTTCCGAACGTCTATTCGCTTCGTCGAGCCATTCCATCACTGGCGTTGCATTTTCGGTACTTTCTCGGTCCAAGCTGCGGTTTCGGTCCCAGTACGTAACCGCTAGCCTCCACCGTCACCCCGTATGCCCGCACCTCGTTTGGCTGCTCTTGATTCAGACTGTTGGACTTATCGTTTCTGTATTATTCAGGATGAGGATTCTCGCTGAGGGCATGGTTGGTTCTCGTTGATCATGGATTATCATTCCAGATCAACCTTTCACCGCTGTCGCACGATGCTCTTCGCACATCTCCTCTCCGCTCATCTCGGTGATCCGGAGAAGACTGCGTTAGATTGCTGTGGAGGATGCTGGCGTGAACCAGCGACGCCTCCGCCAACATCATCCCACGCTCTACTGCGACGGATCTCATGAACCGGAATTGCTACCGGCGGGGTTGGATGAATACCCCATGGTACGAGCTGAGCCCCACAAGCGGGGGACTAGGACGTCATTCGTAAGGATCGTCAGGACGCATAGGCCTTTTCTCCGGTCCTCAGTCCTTGAACAGTCTTCGGGGACTGGGGTATAAGTATGTAGTCAGACCCCCGCCTGTCAAGGGCTTTCTCCATCTGTGATTCCACTCTATTATGGTTTCCGCCGCCGCACTTGCTGGTGCCCTGCTCCTCGGAGCTGGAGCAGTCAGCGCTCAGAATTACTCCACCGTTAACCTCGCCGACGTCGACATCGCTTCTGCGCCCAACAACACTCTCTTCAACCGCTGGAGGCCCTCGTCTCGCTTCTTGGCACCTCACTCATGGATGAACGATCCTTGCGCGCCTTCATACGACCATGCTACTGGTCTTTATCACATGATGTACCAATGGCACCCCAATCATATACAGTGGGGTAACATTTCTTGGGGACACGCTGTCTCCTATGATCAGGTTACCTGGACCGACGTTGGTGGCTGGCAAGATAACAAGGCCGAGCCGTTGGCCACTGGGCCCAACGGCACTTCTGACCACCTCGGTGTGTTTTCTGGATCCGCTCAATTCCTTCCTCGCAACCAGTCTTACGGCTTGGACGGAGTGAACGGCCTCAACATTACGAATGGCAACGCAAGCGAGACCGTCATGGTCGTCTTCTACACTGGTGTTGACAAGCTTCCCACCAACTGGGCCAAGACTTACTTGAATGGAACCGAGGCGCAGAGCCTTGCTATCTCCACTGACGGTGGAAAGAGCTTCACCAAGATTGAGGATGTCATTCCCCAGCCTCCGCCGCATCTTAACATCACCGGATTCCGCGATCCTATTTTCGGCCAGTGGGCGGAAATGGACGACATTCTCCACGGTGACTCGTCTCTCGGTAACTACTACGCCATCATGGGTTCCGGTATCAAGGGCGTTGGTCCTAGGCTTCAATTCTACTATGCGCCACCGGACAATTTGACTGACTGGAATTACCTTGGACCGCTTTTCGCCGTCTCCGCGAACGAGACTTGGAGCGAGACTTACTCTGGTTCATTCGGGTACAACTTTGAGGTTGCCGGAGCATTCTCTCTCACTGAGCTCGAGAAGTTCGGCGGTGACAACGAGACCAAGCACCATTACGTTGTTGCTGGTGCCGAAGGTGGCAACACCACTCTGCACCCATCTAACCAGTGGGCGCTGTGGAGTGAAGTTCAAATGACCCGTTCCGAGAACGGATCTGCCCAGACCAACATACTCTCCACTGGTGTTCTTGACTGGGGTTTGGCTTACGCGTGGAACACCTTCTATGACGCCCCCAAGGACCGTCGTATTGCTTACGGGTGGATCAAGGAGGAGGACATCTTGCGCGGACAAACTGCAATGGGTTGGCAGGGAGCCTTCGCACTCCCTCGTCACCTGTACACGCAAGTGTACGAGAACCTCAGGAACACCGACGGCATTCTTTCTCAACGTGGTTCATGGAGAGCGCTTCGCCGTGCTGATGGCAAGTGGTCTATGACGACACTTGGTATGCAGCCAGCTGAGGACGTTGTTGCTTCCTTGAGGGAGACAGCGGAGGTGACTACCTTTGCCAACAAGACCGTCCAGGCTAAGAACGGCACCGAGAAGTACTCTGGTCTCGGTATCAACAGCACTTCGCTCAACATTCACGCTGAGATTGAGCTCAGCGGAACAGCACCCGTCGGCTTTGTCGTCAGACGCAGCCCTGACGGTGACGAACAGACCTTGATCAAGTACGACCCCGTCGCTCAGCAGCTCTCCATCGTCCGCGAGAACTCTACCCTCCTCAACGCAACTTATGTGGAAACCTACACGCACGTTGCTCCCTTGTTCTTGTTGGACACCTACAAGACCTCGAATACTACGAACATGGAGGTTGAGCGGGAGTCTCTCAAGTTGGACATCTTTGTCGACAACTCCGTCTTGGAAGTGTTTGGAAACAACCGTGTCGCCATCTCATCTCGTATCTACCCGGCGAGAATTGATTCTACTGGCCTTGGATGGTGGGTAGGATCTGGCGAGGGCAGCGTTGCGCTGAAGAACGTTACTGTCTGGGACGGATTGAAGAACGCATTCCCTGAGCGTCCTGCCAACTCGAGCACGCATTTGGTGTGGGACTCGGCCGACGTTACTCACAACGGGTTGTACTGGGCAGGAAACTAGAAACGACATTTCTTTGAGAGCAATAAATTAGGATAGCTTCTTTGTAAAACTTGATATCTACATACGTGAGGGTACGTCATGACCCGTGCAAAACACAACTCCAATTCAAACACTACACCATACATCCAAGTCCATCACAATGTCCAGCTCAAGGGAAGAAGCAGTCAAGCACCCTATGTCCACCACAATCAGCGACTGCTGTGCGTCCGGTCACTTGCACGAGGGCGAGCCAAACGGCAGGGAGGAGAAGGTGAACGGCTTGGACTGTTACATCTCCGAGCCAGAGGATGGCGACAGGAAGCTTGTCGTCCTCTTCGTCACCGATATCTTTGGCTACAAGTTGAAGAACTCGAAGCTGTTGGCAGACGAGTACGCCAAAGCCGGTTACTATGTCTACATGCCCGATTTCCACCAAGGAGACTCTCTTCCCGAGTCTCTTCTGAACAAGATTGCCCCATCTGAGGCTGCGGAGCCTAAGAGTTTCTTCACCAAAATGTGAGTGCCCGTACAGTTTTTAATGGCGACGAATCTAATGTTTCTTCGTGACAGTACCGATACCGCGTCTGCCATTGTTCAGTTCGGTCCTTGGCTCTTCCGTCACAGGGACGGTGTCACAAAGCCCTTGATTGAGAGTTTCATCAGCTACATCAAGAACAACACAGAGCACCAGAAGATTGCACTTGTTGGTTTCTGCTGGGGAGGACGTCATGCCATCGTCTTTGCTCAGAACCCGCCCATCACTTGCTCTGTGGCTTGTCACCCGTCAAACGTCTCGCTCCCGTCCGAGGTTTACCCAGTTTCTGCTCCCACTGCCATCTATGCTGGTTCAGAAGATTCTATGTTTCCCCCGTCTTCATGCGACACCGCCAAGGAAGTGTTTGAGAAGCTCGGAATCCAATATGACATTCGAGTCTTTGAAGGCCAGACCCATGGCTTTGCTGTTCGCGGTGACTTGACGAAGGAGGCCATCAAGAATGCGAAGGAGGAGTGTACAAAGGCAACCATCGCCTGGTTTGACAAGTTTATGAAGAGGTAGAGTGACGATAGTGATGCGGTGAGATGACAGAACAGGCAGTGCGAACGGGTTTAATGGTAGTTATGGGGTACGGCGTAGGTCTTGCTTCTTGGATAGTCGATCATGGAGATTTATACCTTGAAGATTCCGTCCAATCGCATGTATTGCCAAAGCTCGACTCGAGAGCGAGACTGCACCCGGTACCGGTTGGAACGGGATGCCGTGGGCTCCGGACCTCACAGAACAATTGAATCGAAATGACTTTATTTTAAACCATCATCCTTATAAAAGGAATTAGATTAAAGAAAGGTAGGATCCTAAGGATCAAGTAACGCAAGACATGCGAAAGATAATTTTTAAATAAAGATATCTCTTGACTCGTCCCATCAAGCGTTTCTGGTTCAATTATTTCGTCCGACGTTCCTCCCAACCCACGGGCATTGAGCGGCGCCTGAGCGAATGACGCTACGTCCGACTCCCTGGCGCTTCCCATCCAACAACCTCTCCACCACCAACACCTCTCGTCCTTTCTACCGTAAAGGCTTCTCCTACAATCAACTTCTCTTATAGACAAACAACATAAACACAATGGAAGGTACGTTCTGCTCTCGTTTCACCGCATTTCCTGGTCTCCATGCTGACGTGTCGCCCTTTCTACAGACGAAGTCGCTGCCGTACGTCACAATTGCTACGACTATGTGCTTGCTCGGTACTGACCAACGTTTCTAGCTCGTTATTGACAACGGTTCCGGAATGTGCAAGGCTGGGTAAGTCCATCTCGTCGTTCTGCCCCCTTTCTTGCAATGTCAGTCTGCCAGGGGTTTCTCGGGTGTATGCGATGATTGGCATGAAGACGTAGTGCGCAGCACATCTTGGACGAGCATTCATCCGAGGATAAATCCGATTGAGGGATGTATCTTGGTCCTTGTTGCTATTGCTTTGTCCCAAGGATGACGTGGACGCGCATGGAGACTTCGCATTGACTTGAGAGGGCGCAACGAAGACATTTTTCTGGAGTAAATGCTAATGTATGCTTCTACAGTTTCGCCGGTGACGATGCCCCCCGAGCTGTTTTCCCCTCCATTGTCGGTCGTCCCCGTCACCAGGGTATCATGGTCGGGATGGGACAGAAGGACTCCTACGTCGGTGATGAGGCTCAGTCCAAGCGTGGTATCCTTACCTTGAAGTACCCCATCGAGCACGGTATCGTTACCAACTGGGATGACATGGAGAAGATCTGGCACCACACCTTCTACAACGAGCTCCGTGTTGCTCCCGAGGAGCACCCCGTCCTGCTTACTGAGGCTCCCCTCAACCCCAAGTCCAACCGCGAGAAGATGACCCAGATCGTTTTCGAGACCTTCAACGCTCCCGCTTTCTACGTTGCCATCCAGGCCGTCCTTTCCCTCTACGCTTCCGGTCGTACCACCGGTATCGTTCTCGACTCCGGAGACGGTGTCACCCACACCGTCCCCATCTACGAGGGTTACGCTCTTCCTCACGCCATTCTCCGTGTCGACTTGGCTGGTCGTGACTTGACCGACTACTTGATGAAGATCCTTATGGAGCGTGGTTACACTTTCTCCACCACCGCCGAGCGAGAAATCGTCCGTGACATCAAGGAGAAGCTCTGTTATGTTGCCCTTGACTTCGAGCAGGAGATTCAGACCGCTGCTCAGTCCTCTTCCCTCGAGAAGTCTTACGAGTTGCCTGACGGTCAGGTCATCACCATCGGTAACGAGCGTTTCCGTGCTCCTGAGGCTCTCTTCCAGCCTTCTGTCCTCGGTCTTGAGGCTGCTGGTGTCCACGAGACCACCTTCAACTCCATCATGAAGTGTGATGTCGACATCCGTAAGGACTTGTACGGTAACATCGTCATGTCTGGTGGTACTACCATGTACCCTGGAATTGCCGACCGTATGCAGAAGGAGATCACCGCTCTTGCCCCATCATCGATGAAGGTCAAGATTGTTGCTCCTCCCGAGCGCAAGTACTCTGTCTGGATCGGTGGTTCCATCTTGGCTTCCCTCTCCACCTTCCAGCAGATGTGGATCTCAAAGCAGGAGTACGACGAGTCTGGTCCTTCCATCGTCTACCGCAAGTGTTTCTAAGCGTCTTGTTCGGTGTTTGGCGGTCATGGTTAGGATTAGTATACGTATGTGCTCAAGATAGGTGGGGGTGCAGGGATGGAAATGGAGGTGTTTTATTATCGCTGTAAAAGAGTGTTTTATCCAGAATTCAAGCTTTCTCGTTTTTATTCATTCCATACATAATGCCTTAGGATTCGTAAGTTGACTTCTCACGGCGACGCGATAGTTGAAGCTTGTTGACGCATGACGACAAACATCACCACTTTAACAAGAGAACAACGTCAGAATGGCCAGTACACCTGATCAGACGATTCGTCAAAGACAGCAGCCAGCTGCTTCAACGGTGAATGAGACTCCGCGTTCCCCTTTCAGCAGGCAGCAGGAGCGCGAAACGCGTCCTTCCAGTTCCGCTGGTAAAGGCTTCAATTTGGTGGAACTGTTCCGTTGGATCTCATTTCTTCTCGTGATCAACTTTGTTCTATCGTATTTCGTGACTGAGTCTTGGCTGTGGGGACACAAGGGAAAATGGACCAACATCAACAGATACAAGATGATGTTTGTGAGTGCACCCACGTTCCGGATCCTCGTTGAACATACTTTTGTCGACGTCCTGGCTGACAATTCCGAACCAGAAAACGCCTTTGAACCTTACCGAGCAGCAGCTGGCGCTATACGATGGCGCAGATCTGTCCTTGCCTATTTACGTCGCTATCAAGTAGGCCAACTCGCATACCGCGTTTCACTCGAGACATCCTAACGGAGACCTTATAGTGGGAGCGTATTTGATGTGTCTGCAAACCCAAGAATCTATGGAAAGGGTATGTGGTGCTGTATTCATGACTGTACGAACTGACGTTGACACACTTCATCTGCAGGCGGAGCTTACAACTTCTTCACCGTATGGTTTACTCCTCTACAGCAATACGAACTCAGATTGACAGAATGAGTAGGGCAAAGACTGCGCTAGAGCGTACATCACCGGTTGCTTCTCGCAAGACCAGACTCATGACTTGCGTGGAATTCCCGAAGAGAGGCAGGAGGTAGGCTACCCCATTGACACGGAAAGTGTACCAAGCTGACAGAACATCGAAAGGAGCTCAAAGGTTGGCTCAAGTTCTACAACGAGCATCCTGTCTACTACAAGGTTGGACACGTCAACCATCCCAAGATCGACCCAGCGTCCCCCATTCCTCCCGAGTGCAGGCCCGAGAAGCCTATGGGAGTATAGTAGGGAAGATGGATAACAATTTCGATAATACATTCCTTCCTATCTGCCTTAAGAATGTCAGCGTGTGTATATCACTGCCTGCTGGTGTACCCCATAGTTCCCAGGCCGTCCCCAGATTCAGCGGAGACGACCAAACCAATTGCAACTCAACAACAACGAACAGAACCAAAAGGATGACAGACGTACCAGATAGAGAACTACAAGCACCCTTTCTTCCACCAGACAAGGTCTACTCTATCCAGATCGGAAGCGAAGTCTTCCGCATAAGCGGTGCTGCGCTCTGCTCAGATGCTCCATCCTACTTTACGTGCTACTTTGAGAACAACGAGGACAAGACCCTCATTCTCGATCGCGATCCGGAGGTCTTCCAGGACATCGTGCGATATCTTCGCGGTTACTATGTAACACCAAAGTCCGAAGAGCACTTCATCTATCTCTGTTCTGATGCGATGTACTACAAGCTCTCGCGACTGCAACAACGGCTCTTTCAGGAGTACCACATCGATGTAGGAGGTCGATCTTTTCGCATCGAGAAGGACATCTTCAACGAAGTCCAGTATCCAGCTGGCGATGGAAACAACTTCTTCACGCTCGGGTTCGCCTCGCTTTTCAACCATCCCAATCCCCAGGCTTTGCTGAGCACGCATGAAGAGATGTATGGTGATCACCGTCCTCCAGAAGTACCACCTTCACGGTTACCGAGGTCGTCTGCCTTGTTTCAGGATATTCTGGCATATTTGCAGAATTACGAGGTGGAAATTCGCTCTGAAACGCACCGACAAAATCTCATGAAGGATGCACGATTCTACGGTTTACGTGCGTTGGTGGAGAAGATTGCACCGGGACGGAATGAATTCAATGGTTGGGAAGAGGGTGAAGCACCAAACAGCACGGAGGTCGAGGACGTCGTGCTACCGGTCGAAGGTGTTAAAGGACCGGGACTTTCGGTGGACGCGTCCAAAGGGCAAATTTGGTATAAGCGACCGTATATTGATACGGAAGCTGCTGGAAGACAACTGATCCTTCAGGTCAAGAACTTTGTTCTGAACGACTTGCATTTCAGTGCAAGTTCAACAGAACCCAAGGTACTACGATGTTCCGGTCATAAATACCTTGCGAAGAAGTTGAAACATCTGCTCGGCCCTTTACAAATACCAAAAGAGGACAGCTCCATTGCAATTGAAATAGGTGACGATGCCGCGGTCACTCTTGACGGTCACGATCTTGAGCTCGATGATATTGCGTTGCAAAACAAAGTCAGAGATGATGAAGAACCAGCAGCGAAACGGATCAAAACGGAAGCGGCCAGTGGCACAACATCGGGGCCGGTGAAGTTCAGAAGGTGGGTCGTCACAAAGGCCCTGCTGAGACCTTGCGTACGGGAAGAAAGCGGCAAGCAGATGTTGTGGCTGTGTGTCGTCAAGATGGAAGCGACGAGTAACCAGAAGGAGACGAACAAGGCCCGTGAATGGATTTGATCTGACGTGATACGGCCGACGTGAGGATTGGATGCCCCAGCGCGTAGAACTGCCAGGCGTTTCCCTACAATTCCAATCATGAATTCCACTTCAAATCACACTTCATACCCTTCCAAATAAGATGTAAAGGTGTAGCAGGCCTGCATCACCCCTCGTCAACGCCTGCATGTCGCGTCGAGCTCGAGCTTGTACGAGCAAGTCCACAGAAAATCATCAAGGTTTTGAAGAGGAATCAACCATGTCGAAGCAAGCATTTATCGAGGAGTTCGACGACGATACAGAGTTCGACATCCCCGCTGCGCCCGTGCGCTCTTTCCCTAATCCTACTCTGACGCCGGCATCGTCACTGCAACCAAACTCACCTGCAATCTCATCACCCGCTTTCGCACCACCGCCGAATCCCTCGACACGTCAACAGTCAGTCATTGGACCGGACGGCGTGCAGTATGTACAGGACGACTCGCACTTCAAATCATGGACGTGTGTTTACCCATGCTACTTTGACAAGAACCGATCGCACAAGGAAGGACGTCGCGTGAATAAGGAGCTGGCTGTTGAGAACCCGCTGGCAAAGGACTTGGCAGATGCGCTGAAATCAATTGGATTCAGCTGCGTTTTGGAGCCTCAGAAGACTCACCCACAAGATTGGGCCAACCCAGGCCGTGTACGATTACAATTCAAGGAGAGTGATGGGTCGTTCGCGCATCCCATCGTCAAGAACAAAGCAGATCTTTACGTCGCCATCTCTCATTATCTCAAGCACAACCCCACGACACCACAGTCTGCACTTCGCCTGCCCATCCCAGGCCTTCCCAGCGACAAACCACCTCCACCACCTGCCGTACCCAAAGGCAAACACTGGAAGATCAACACCGTCGTACCACTCCATTCGCCCGCATTGACCGGTGGTGGTGTATCAGAAAACCCCTTGGGCGATATGCAGTCGATGATGCGCAACATGGGCGGGCCTGGAGCATTGCCAAGTATGGGCGGAGCGGGGGGTATGCCTGACATGAGTTCGCTGATGAAAATGATGGGTAACATGGGAGGTATGGGTGGATTAGGTGGCGGTATGGAAGAAGGGGCACCTGCTGGAGGATCGATGCCAAAACCGAAGACGAAGGTGATCCGGGGAAGAAGATAGTAGCCGTGGGTATGCATTGATGTAGGATATTGTGCTGGATGGAAGGTAAAATTCACCACCGTCCTCTTCCTCCCCTTCCCATGTCTCCTCTGCCGTAGCTCGTATCTCGATCGTCGCCGCGTTTCCATTCCCCTCTTGGTGGTCCACCAGCACCTCCATTGAAACCTCCTCTTCCTCCTCGGAAAGACGGCCCTCCGCCTCGGCCACCTGCGAAAGACATACCGCGCGCCTCAGGAAGTCCATGATGCCCTGCTGAGAAGACAGCAACATCGATCCAATCTCCAACCACAAACCGTGCTTCATCTAATGTCATGGCGGCCGATCCGGTCTTCTCTCCGCCAACTTGTACAGTACCCAGTTCCTTCACTTGGAACCTGCCACGCACCGTATCTGCATATATCAGTCTGAAAGCACATCGTGTGCCAGGCTGTGCCACGGTAGGGTGTGATTGTGCAAGAACAGTGGTCAGTTCGTAGAGCGTAGCATCTTTCCTGCCTCAGAGATCAGCCCATGTGCTCACATAGACGTGGAAGGAAGTGTACCAGGTGTGTGTCTCTACTTCGTCCGCCGTTGGCTGAGAATATGCCTGGAAGTCATTAATGCTGAAGGCCTACGGTCAGCTCTGCCTGCTTGGCCGATATGGCAACATAGACTCACGGATGAAAGCCTCCCTGGCGATGAAACAATCGTAATAGAAAGGGGGTACTCTTCTGACGGTCGAGTTCTGCTCCAGTCATGGTCGAATTGGTGGTTACGTCGTTGCTGATCTCGCGTATCTTCGTTACATTCCGTTCTCGGAAAACAACCAACACCGCACCAACAATGGATTTCCTTCAGGCAGAGATTGAGAAGAAGAGAAAGCAGCTCGCATCGTCCGCTGGAGCCTCAGATGAAGGACCCCAGCCCAAAAAGTACTTCAGACGCGGTGATCTGGAGAAGGAGAGGGAGCGCAAGTATCTCGAAGAGCAAGCCCAACTTGAGAAGGAGAGAGAGGAGAAGAAGAGAAAGCGCATTGAAGAAGCTGCCGAAAGCGAGAGAAAGGCCGAGGAGGCGAGAAAGCAGAGGGCTCAGGAGAAATATGAGGTGTCTATCGTGTTTATCAACGGCGGAAAGGCACACAGCTAATCGTTACGTACAGAGTGCGAACCCGGAAATCTTCAGCATCACGGAAGAAGAAGTCGCAAAGAGACTTCGCGAGAAATATCAACCCGTTCGTCTGTTTGCAGAATCCGACCATGAGAGGAAGGTTCGCCTGCGAGCATTGGAGCTTATTGAGGAGCGAAACGAAAGGCACAGGAATGAACTCGCAAGAATCTTGAAGGATATGGGATGTGATGTGGATTTGGAAGCCTTGAAGAAAAGAGCAACCGAGCTTGATGCACGAGATGCTGCCGCGAAGGCGGTCGAAAAGCAGGAGCAGGCGGTAGAACAAAGCATGGCGGAAGAGGATCCTATGATCGATTTGGGGGACATCAAGGGCAACCCAGCAAAAGTCTACAGACAGCTTCACACTTACTTCCGTATCCTTGTCGGAGAATGGCGGTGCGCGATGGATGAACGACCAGAGGATATCCAACGCAGTCGTCAAGGTATACTTGCCGCTGAAACACAAAGACAGAGTGCCGAATTCCTTGAACCGTTCTTCACACTCCTGAAGCAGGCGAGCTTGAAGGAAGACATGTTTCCGCGTGTCGCCGAAATCGCATATTACGCTCAGCAACGGGAATACATGAAAGCGAACGACGCGTACTTGAAATTGAGCATTGGCAATGCTGCATGGCCAATCGGTGTTACCATGGTCGGTATCCACGAGAGAAGTGCTAGGCAGCGGCTGCACTCACCAAGTGGTGCCCACGTATTGAACGACGAGGCCACCAGGAAATGGTTACAGGCTATCAAACGTTGCCTGACGTTCGCACAGACAAAGTATCCGCCTAGCGACCCCTCGAAACTTATGGGATGATGCAAGGATTTTTTATGGATTTCTTCTTCGGCACGGAGGCGTTTCTCTATTTTTCTGGCAAAATACCTGAATTATTTCATTCAAGCACAGGTGCTGGCCGTGGGGTGACTCGAAGCTCGAGGTCGAGCGCGTAGGCACTGACGAGTGAGCAGCACCCACCTCTCAAACAGTAGACAAATTAAGCCATGACTTTGAAGGATAATTGGTAAACTTCCCTTAGCTGCCGACGTATATCTACGGAACAGAGAGCTAATCGCCTGAATGAAGGAATGCAGATGCGTATTCTTCGAACGCAGGATTCGTTCCCGTACTCTCGTCCGCAGTTGTCGGATTGCTTGATCCGCAGCCGGAAGACCATATCTTAGACCTTGGATGCGGTGATGGTGTTTTGTCATGTACGTTACAAGACCGATGTGCACGTCTTGTTGGCGTTGACCCGAGCCATAAGCTTATCACTCGTGCTAAGGAACTTGGTTTGAAGGAGACCAAAGTTGCTGCCGCTCAGGACCTTGTCGACATCGAGGAGCTACAGAGGGGGACGTTTGACAAGGTCTTTAGTAATGCGGCCCTACACTGGGTATTTGGAGGCGATCCAAGTCAGCGTGATGGCGTGGTAAACGGCGTGCGGAATGCCTTGAAACCTGGAGGGCTCTTCGTTGCAGAGTGCGGCGGGTTTGGCAATTGTGCCGAAGTCCACTCGGCCTTGATCAGCGCCATGGTTCACGTTTGCGGTGTTACTTATGAGGAAGCGCAAGGCCTTTCGCCGTGGTGGTTCGCAACCGAACAAGGAATGTCAAGCTTGTTGAAAAGAAATGGATTCAAGGTTACGCATACAAGTTTGACGCATAGACCTACTGAACTGCCAAAGGATAAGACCGCGAAAGCCTGGGTGGAAACATTCGGATTTCCTTGGCTCGATGCAGCAGACAAGAAAGGACCAAGCTACAGGCATAAAATTCTCGAAGAAGTTGAGGAAGCCTTAAGGGCAGTTGCTAGGCGAGAAGAAGATGGGGTATGGATTGTGAACTACATACGATTGAGGTTTGTTGCGGTAAAGGTATAAATTTGGTATCTCATATCTTACGTCTTAACACTGGGCCAGAGCCTTATCCACCATTTCAAGGACTTGTGTTGCATTGGGCCTGTCATTTGGTTCCACTTGCAAGCATTTCCGGATTATGTCGTTTGTTCCATCCGAATAATTACCATCTTCCGGTATCTTGTATTGACCATTCAGGACGGCCAGGGCTGGAGAACCTTCACCCGTATCAAACGGACTCCGTCCGTATAGAGTGGCGTACAGCGTGCAACCTAAACTCCAGATGTCGACAGCCTCCGTCAACGTTGTACCAGTAGGGACATCGAAGATTTCTGGAGCCCGGAAGTGCATACTGCAATGGACCTCGGCATCATCCTGCACTTCAATGGCTTCTGCACGGCTTCGTACTTCCCGGCGTGCGCGTCGCATCGAACCAAAGTCCATAAGGATAGGTGTAACACCATCATCACCGATCATGATGTTCCCGGGTTTGATGTCGCGATGCGCATATGCCACAGCTCCGCGGCCCGACCCAGCGTTATTACTTCCACGCATCATCGCTGTCGACTCCTGAGCATCGTCGTCTTCATCATCGTCCATTCGTGGCCGAACGACTGTTGGTGTTTGTCGGCCGCCGTGAACGACTTGTAGTGCTTTGCAAACTCCGCGGAAGAGCTTCAACACGTCGCGCTCCGATGACGTTGTTCGGTTCACGACATTGGAGTTGATCACGTCCTGCAGATTTCCTCGTCGATAGTACGGCAATAGTATCAGCACAGTCTTCCCGCCGTCCCGCTCCTGCACAGTGGCTGAATCCACGCACTTCATGATATTCGGATGGTCGAACATCTTGTAGGCATCCCGTTCTCGAAGCGCATCCTCCGTACCGAATGGGCACCTGATCTTCTTCAACGCATACTGCGCTCCTGATCCTCCGACCTCCTCCACCAGGTAGACGAAAGCGAAGCCTCCTTCACCGAGCAGCCGGAGCTCCTTTACCCGCCGACTGTTGATCCTGATTTCTGCTGCCGGGAAACACGACGACGTGAGCGAAGCCAACAGGTCGATCACGTACTGAGCCATTTGATCGAGATAATACGGTGTTGTTTGTTTGGTGGTGACGGTGCTTGGCCGTATCGATTAGGGAAGGGTCCCCGCGATTTATTTGAATAAGTATATTGTATTTAAAGTGACCACATAAAGTTGAAGGGGACGAGAATAGAAGAACATCTACGAAAGAAACACCCGAGAAGATCTCCGCTTAAACACGAAGCCTGTAGTTGGCGTTACGCCTGAGCTTCATCGACGCCGTTCCGTTGGTCCAGACAGGTGAAGCAGACACCGTAGGGACGGCAGAGGTGGCGACAGAAGAGGACGAAGAAACGACGGCGAACGAAGTAGCAGATGCGGAGGCAGACTCACTGCTGACAGCAGCAGAGGAAGAAGCAGCCTCTGAGGTGGCGATTGCGGACGAGGAAGAGCTGACGGTGTCATCAGCGGCCACGACCGACAAGGCAATGGAAGAGCACCTGGGAACGGAGCCATCAACACCAGAGGAGTAGATGGTACCGTCACAGTTGTAGAAGGAAACTGCAGAGTAACCCTCAGGAGTGAAGGTCAGAGAACCATTAACCTGGGACCAAGTGGCGGTGAAGTAGTCAGCAGCGCGCCTCTTGACAGCAACACCCGCAGAGGTGAAAGAGAGAGCGTCGGAAGTGGACGACACTTGAACCATCTCACCGTCGGTATTGACCATGGCACCACCATCCTGGATGGACAGAGACGCGGGAGTGCTGCCGGAAGAACAGACAACCAAAGTGCTGTACTCATCCTCGCAGAGGTAATTGCTTCCAGCCTGAACGTAGAAGGTGCTCAAGGTGGGGGAAGGCGTAGACGTAGCTTCCACAGAGGAAGAAGTTTCCTGAGCAGCCGTGGACGAAGTTTCAGCGATGGTTGAAGTACCGTTGTTAGCCTCAACAGAAGAAGTGGAGGGAAGTCTGGAGACTTCAGCAGGGGTGGCAGCAGCAGTAGTAGCAGCAGCGGTGGTCGTGTTCTGTGCAACAGACAAAGAGGTCAAAGGAGTGACACGAGCAGGTCCGGAAACACCAGCAGAGGTGGCGTTCTGAGCAATGACAGACGAGGTGGACAGAGTAGTCTGAGCAGCAGCGGCGGTAGTGGTACTGTTGAAAGCAACG
This sequence comes from Saitoella complicata NRRL Y-17804, assembly GCF_001661265.1. Lineage (NCBI taxonomy): Eukaryota > Fungi > Ascomycota > Saitoellomycetes > Saitoellales > Saitoellaceae > Saitoella > Saitoella complicata. The sequence goes on from NW_017566996.1 coordinate 574,123, forward strand.
ACGGAAGAGGAGGAAGTCGTCATAGCAGCAGTAGTAGCGACAGTGGTGTTGTTACCGACAACGGAAGCGGTAGCAGCAGCAGAGGTGATCGTAACGGAGGAGGAAATGCTGCTGGCAGACGCAACAGCCTCGACAGGCGAGACAGCCATCAAGACGATAGCAGTGCATCCTACCTCCTGAGAAGAAGCAACCAAGCTATTGTCGCAAACAGACCACAAAGCGGCTTCGTTCGTAGCATCATAGTAACACTCAATCAAACCAGAGTCCTCAACAACCCAGGTGCAGACGTCAGAAGCACGCTTCTTCATGGCACCAGCGGAAGAAACAAAGTAAACATAGCCAGGCTCACCGGATTCAACCTCGAGGGTAGCGTTGGGCGAGGACATGACACCATCAGAGGACAAAGAGAACACAGGGGAAGCAACGGAAGCATCCGCAGCAGACTCGAACGCGGCCAGCGAGTTAGAGTCCGCAACGAGGACGTTCTTGTTGCCGTCAGCATCAAAGTAGGCGATAGAGAAACCAGAAGTAGCAGTAGGCTGAGCGGCAGCGAGAGCAGCAGCGGTGGAAGCAGCTACAGTCTGGTTCACCGTAGCGGTACTGACGAAAGTGTAGGTGAAGGTCGTACCATCAGCGGTAACGGTGCTCGTGACGGTCGTGGGCTCGGCAGAGGCAGTCACAGTGACGGGGGAAGCAATAACCTCCGTGGAAGTGACGGTAGCAGTGACCGAGGTGGTAAGAGTAGTGGTACCCTCAGTGATTGTAACCGGCAACAGCGTCTCAACAACGACGATGGTCTCAGTGGGAGCCGGAGAAGCGGCAGCCGTGATAGTGGAGACATAAGTCTGGTAGATGGTCGTAGCATAGTTGTTGATAATGTAGATGGTCGTACCAACGTTGCTCAAAGTCGTGGTGGTAGCTTCGACGGCGGCGACAGCGGTGGAAGCAGACGCGGCAAGGTGAACAGCAGAACCAGTCGCTGTGGTGGTAGGTTCCAAAACGGACGTAATCGTGGTGGTGTAGGTAACCGTCTTGGTCACGTACGAGGTGGAAGACCACGAAAGGGTCGTAGGAACAGCAGTCACGGCGATGGTAGTGCTGTCGATAACAACAATGGTAGGCTGAGTCAACTCAGTCGAACGAGGAACCATGACAGTTTCCGTTGTCGTGCTGGTAGCAGCAGCGGCAACGACGACCTTGGTGACAGTAACACGGGAAACCTGGGCTGAAGTGGTGGTGAAGGGCACCACATCGATGGTTTCGTAGATGGTAGAGGTCTTGGCGTCAGCGGTAACAATCTTGGTCAAGACAGTCGGAGTAGCGTACGTGACGGGAACGTCAGATGTAGTAGCGGTCACGTAAACGAAAGTCGAGAGCGTAGTGTAGGCCGTACGGGTGATGGTAGACGTCGAGTCGACCTCGGCAGAGCTGGAAACGGAGGTAGCGGACGCAGACTCGGTAAAGCCAGCGTTCAACGCAGCACCGTTGATAGAGACGGCAGTGGAGGAGACGACATCGGAGGTTGCAATCTGGACAGGGTCCACGGCGACACCGTTATCAACGGTGGAGGTAGACGACGACCCACCAATAGTCTGAACGTAGGTGTAGGTGGTAGCTGAAGCGGACTCACCCATACCCACGGTGTAGGTAAGAGTCTTGGTGATGTAGCTGACGCTGTCATCGGCGGCAACAGTGGCAGCAGCGTCTACAGCCGCAGCCACAGCCGCAGTAGATGAAGACTCGTCGATGTCGTACGAGGTGACAGTGGTCCAAGGCGTGTTGGTCAACGTCAAGGTCGTAGTGCTGGAGGACTGGTAGGTGGTCGTAGTGTTGCTCCACTTGTAAGCCGGAACAGTGGTGTTGGAGGCCGCAATAGTAGCATTGACGGTAGAGTTTCCGTAGGGAGCACCGGCAGCGAGAGACGGCAAAGCGGTCTGGTTGTTGGTAGCCGTTGCATCGAGGATGACACCGGTGGAGTTGCTGTACTGAGCATTGCCGGCTGCGAACAGCGCGGACAACGCGGCCAAAGACTGGATCAACCTCATCTTGGCTAAGAGTTACTCGATTCGACTAGCGAAAGCAAGGTGTCCTCGGGGGTGTGCGATATAGGAAAACTCGTCAAGAGCTTCTTCGTAATTGAGAGTCGACCAGCGACTGAGAGTGAAGTGAAAGAGTTAAAAGAAACCGAAGTTCTTGAACGAAATGACCGTTGGTAACGAACGCAACGTTATTTACCCCGAATCAACCGGAAGTATGTGGTAAGGGAAAAGATAGGCCACGGCGGGTATGATGGCCCTATATAGTACTTAGCAGCATGGCGAGTATACAACGGTGCTTGGCGCAGCAGCAGACAAGACCGCCTCTTTGACCTGTGCAATGGACATTCCTCGACTATTGTGTTTGGCCGGTTTGTTGTTGTATTACTGCTTTTGAGTTTGGGCCTCCTAAATCTGCGGCGCTGGGGCAGATGGGGCCAGCTGGAGGAGGAAACGCGCGAATGGGCGGTGCTGCCCCGGCGAACGTAGACCGGCGTATATATGTACGATGGATTGGGATGTATCTGGGGCGTGTTTCCATGTGTTTTACACAGAGATCTACAGGCAGGGTCATTACGGTGATCGTTACGGGAGGCATGGGAACGGGACGTGCACAGGGTATGAGAAAGTTGAAAAAACTCCATTGTAACCCAACAGAAAGCACCGGTGCTAAACATGACGAGCACATGACGTTTCCTCCCCAAATCCCCTTTATTCCTACATTTACTCGGCAGCGGCGATAGCCCTGGTGTAGATCTGCTGAGCGTGGTGGGTGTCAACCTTCTTGATAACACCCTGCTCCTCGAGCTCCTTCAAAGCACGACGGGCGAGGGAACCGTTGATCTTGAGACGGTCGACGAGGACAGAGATGGAAACGAGACGGTAAGAGCCGACCTCCTTGAAGAGCTTGTCGTAGGTGGCCTGGTCTGTTTGAGCAATCGCGTCAGCATTGTACTCTTTCTCACACAGAACTCGAATTGTACTGACCAAGCATGACCTTGTTCTGGGCCTTGTCCTTGACCTTTCCCTTGGACCACTTCTTCTTCTTGGCAGCTTTGCCTCCTGCGGCTTGGACGGCGGCGGACTTGGCCTGTCATGACGTTATTAGTTGACCGTTCAACGTGCACATTCGTAGACGCTGTTCGACAAGGAGACGTGCTGGAGAGACCGAATCAACGAGACAGGACGTCGAAGGTTTGTCGCAGGCCGTTCCAATTGCTCCCACCGGCGCATCCGTCCGACATCGTCAACCCATCCATCTCCACCCGCGTCGAAAACACCGCCCAAACACAGTCGATCTCGTTGATCCGGCGAAACCCAGAACGTCTCCAGCGTCAAAGCAGCAAAATCGACTCACCATTTTGTTGAATCTGTCGCTGACAAAGTTTCGCTGCCCGCCGCGGTGTAGACGGCCTTTTCACGAAATCGCGCATGGCCACACTCGCCACACAGAACACCAAAGTAACGGCGACCGGTGAAACGAGATGGGAAGGGCTCTGATGTTTTCTTTCTTTAATACTCGAAGTAATTATTGCTCTATTGTCCAGTCAAGCCATGCATTTCAGCTGTCACCGTCCATGCATGTCTACGTTACCGTCTGGGGAAATAATTGTCTACCGGCATAGGGCAACCGAGTTCGAGAAGCTGGGCGAGTTCCTCGATCCGAAGTCAGTGCGCCGTGTAGCGATCATCGCCATGGCTTTCCTCGGCTGGGGCATCCTTGTAAGGCGCCCCGGCGTGCTCTTCGCCCGAGCAAGGGCTTTCCACTCGTCTCGCCCTGCCGCATTGCAGTCAGAGCTTCGAGTTCTCGCAGCGGAATCGCCAGACGCAAAGCCGGCACTCATCTTGCAATGTAGTACACGACAATACATATTCAACTGCGGCGAAGGTACTTCACGTTCAACAGTGGGGAAAACAATTAGCTTGACGACGGCGAATAATCTCTTTTTCACCCACGCAGGATGGGACCGAGTGGGAGGATTACCCGGGTTCCTGATGACCATTACAGAGGCAGGAAATAAGGAGATTACCTTGCACGGCCCCAAAAATCTGACGCACGTCCTGGCAGCAACTCGCGGATTCGTTTTCAGGACGGGTTCGAACGTGCAGGTCAATGAATACAATGATGACCAACCAGAGCCGTTTTCGGACCAATTTGTCAAGATTACGCCCGTGGTTATCCACCCTGAAAATGACGGAGCAAGTACAGGGTCTCACGATTGTTCCGCCGGTACGTCACGCAGGCTTAGGGTGAACGCGACGGAGGTCGTGCGGAATATGTTCCCCCCGAGTAAGATATGGGTGGAAAAGGGACCCGATGTAGATCCAACTTACAAAGGCAACACACGGAATCGAGATCTTGAACAAACGTCAAAAGATCATTCCCGTGTTGCGTATGTCATTGAACACCATGATATACCGGGCAAGTTTGACGGAGAGTTGGCCGATAGCTTGGGTGTGCCAGGCAAAATTCGCAGAGACCTGTTACGGGGAGAAAGTATCACATTCATCAGCACGGTTACAAACGAATCTGTTACGGTGCATCCACACCAGGTCGTGGGACCCCCGCGCAAGGGTCAAATTATTGTGATTCTTGACGTCCCTTCGATCAAGTACTTTTCCTCGCTGATGTCTAGTCCCGAGCTTGCTTCACTGAAGGAGAAGAAAGAGAACGTTGCATGCGTTGTGCATCTTTTGGGCTCAAAAGAAGTTTTGACAAATCCCGAGTATATTGCTTGGGTCCGCAACACCTATGGGCCGGAGACTCAGCACCTCGTTTCCTGCCCCGACTACCCCACCAACTGCGTCAACTTTTTCGCAGCGACAGCGGCTTCGGTGAGGAATTCTGTAATCGACCAGAATATTTTCCCTGTGCCGTGGTATGACGATACTCCACCAAAGCCCATCTCTTGGGAAGGCTGTAAAACGGAAACTTTAGTGTCTGACCAAGTCTACCGTATTTATCCCATACCCGAATGGGACTTCAACAAATATCCCTATTTCCGACGCATTCCACCGCGGGGACGTCAGGGCAACCTTGAGAAGGCCCGAAGGCTGTACGAAGACTTGGTCGCCAGGGAACAAACCCGAATGCAAGCCGACCATGACAAGGAGCCCGGCACGGATGTCGAAATTGTCACTCTTGGTACAGGAAGTCAAAAGCCGGCGTTAACTCGAAACGTATCAGCTACTTTGATCACGAGCGAGCAGGGCAATTACTTGCTTGATTGTGGCGAGGGAACCCTGGGTCAGCTTACGCGTTTATACGGACCTGAAGAACTCCGGAAAATCCTACGTGAGCTACGATTTATTTTTATATCCCACGAACACGGCGACCACCAGCTTGGTTTGATCGGTCTGCTGAGGGCGGTCCACGCTGTCAAGGACCGCAACGATCCTAATCGGCTGCTGTTGATTACTCCACCACAGCATCTCCGGTGGCTCCGCGAGATTTCACAAGTTAGCGAATTTGGACTGAGCAGGTTCGACTTGGCAACGTGTCATGAGTTTTTACCGAATGAAACATCTAAACCTAAGTCGTTCAGTGGTACAAAAGCTCTTGCACTGGTTGAGACCTGCTATGCACGGCACTCCTATTCGTCGTTCTGTATCGCTTTGACGCATCCTTCTGGGTGGAAGATTGCGTATTCTGGCGATACACGTCCTTCAGACAACCTTGTTAGAATCGGACGGAATGCGACAGTCCTACTCCATGAGGCAACATTTGATGACTCCAGAAAGGCGGAGGCCGCCATGAAGAAGCACTCAACGACGTCAGAGGCCATCATGGTTGGCAAGGACATGAATGCCCGGTTTACCATTCTCACGCATTTCTCGCAACGCTACCCGATATTTCCGCAGTCTACCAAGTTAGCGAATGTGGGCATTGCGCATGATCTAATGAAGGTCAGGTTGACAGAGCTTTGGAAACTGCCGCACGTTGGAAGAGCTATGATGAAGCTTGGGTTTGTGTCACCGCACGAGGAAGGAGAAGAAGAGGAAGCCAGAAAAGCCTTTGCGGAGGAGGCAAGAGACTAAATAGGAAGATGAAACTCCCCACCGTCAACGCATCTTGAGCAGAACGCTTCGATGATGCAATACCGCTATTGCAATGGGCCGAGGCAACAGTAAAATTCAGCCGCCATCAAACGCTCAGACGTGATGCCAGCTCTTGCAAAAATAGACGAGGGTTAAAAATACACTGGACTCGAACGCTCCTTCTCAGATGGAACCTTATTCTTTCGCAAGGCCGGCCTTTTGCGTAGGCTTCTGTCCCTCTTCCACCAGTGCACCAACGACCTGGTACTTGTTCTTGAAGTGTGCTTCCCAGTCAATCAATGCAGTTTCCTCCTCTTCCGTCAGATCCTCCAGCTTGTCGATGGGCTCCTCCATGGGTGTGAGCATATCTGGGAATCTTCCGTCAGCACAGTAAATATATTATTGCTCTGGGGAACACGTACCTTCTTCAAAGCTCCCCTTTGCCAACCCTCTACTTGCGTCCCTCCCGGCAAAGTTCCCATAAGGTCCTTGAGGTCCGTAGAACTGCTTCCCAATGCTGACATCAAATACATTCCCCCTGATGGCCATGAGAATCTTCTTGTCTTCAACGCCATTGAACTTCTTAAGCTCCTTGGGCGTATAGTAAGTGAACACTTCGGGTGTGACAGGCGCCGGCGGAAGAGGAGCCTTGCGAGGACGGAGCTGGTAGTAGGCAAGCGCGAAAGCAAGGAGGAGGAGGAAGACGTTTCGAGGATTCGCACCGAAAGCAGGCGCAACTTCTGGCTGTGGTACTGATTCCATTTTGCGAAATGGTGGTGATGGTCGATGCTGGTCGTTGACGCCTGTTGGACCCGGACAGACCGAATTCGGAAATCGGTTCAACGTTACATCCCGCCCCACGACCGACGACTCTTCCCCCGGAGGTTTATATGAGATTAGGGGACGTCCAAATGTTTGGTAAAGGACTAGGGAATATCGCAGAGTACATCAGTTTTACAGCACGCTCCATTGGGAACATCTTGAAATCCAGAGGAATGAGGTTGTAAAAGTACACAGTCGTATCCATAATCATACACACCGAGCTTCCAACGTCGTTCAAAACGCCTTAGATATGTCCCTCAGGGTGCTTCGTCAACTCCTTTGCCACCGATATAACTCCGCCCAAACCGTATCGTACCAGAGAATCACCAGCCAACGCCCCACAAACCCAAACGCCATTTGCCAATTCCCATCCCCTTTCCAAAATCTCTTGCTTGAAACCATCCCGTCCAATCCACCCCTCCGGATCTATTACTCCCATTTCATCCCGCAATGACGGCGAAAGCCAATTCATCTTTATTCTCCGGCCGGTGAAAGGTTTGATCGCCTCCACAAGTCTCGTAGTATGTTGTCCATTCTGCAATCGTATCGTACATCCCAATCCTTCATTCACCTCTTTCACAAGAAGAACTTCGCCGTTTGCAATTCCTTCATAGGGTCCAGTAGCACCATGTCCCGTAGCAAAGTATTTCATATGCTGATATAGACGCGAGTATTCGGGATATGCTTCTGGATGGCACGCTTTTAACGGACTCGGCCTGTTGAGTGGATCCCAATAGTACATATGGACCAACGGCCGATTTAGGGGCAGGGTGGTGATATAATCCGCTGCAGAGAATCCCGACCCGATTACCAGGACTGGCAACGGAGGTAAGGTTGGAGTCGGAGGCAGAGTAAGCGCAACGCCGCTGTCGGAAGAAGTGTCCGGGGGATATTCGTCTGCAGGGCCATACGAGGCGGAAGCCAGTTCGGAGAGGATGGCAGAATCATATAGAGTACGACCACGGGGTCTATCAGCGTCATTATCGACGTACGGCGCAACGGTATCCGGTGGTGGACAGGGATGTGAAAAGAGACCCGACGCTAGCACTATATGTTGACACCGGATCAGATCCACCTTCTCTCCGCATTGTACAGATACCAAGAAGCCAGCACCATCATCCCGGACGATGTTGGTCACAGTAAGCCTGGAAAAGACGTTCTCTTCAATACCAACTTTCTGCGGATACATCGAATAGTACCGTGCCACATCGCTCCTTCGTGGTCGCATGAAGCGCGGCATCTCAGCTTCGATATGCGTTTCGTAAAAGTGACGAAAAGAAAATCCGGGCAGCGAGAGTGTCTCTGCATAACTCAGCGTGTGCGCATCATCACCCTTCTCCTCATACCCGTCCAATACGTCACTCCACTGGCCCCCTGGTAGTGTACTGCATCCAACGACGACATGATCCATCTTGTATCCTGGATCGTACTGATATCGTACCCGCGTGCCGGTTGCAACGGGATCAAAGTCGATGTCGACATTCGGCTGACTCAGGGCGTCCACGAGGACGTTGGCCTTGTGGGCCGTCGATGAATACGAGATACTCGAACCGAAATGGGCCGTTAACGCGGGGAGATCATCCATTGCGTCGTACAGAGGTTGATCCTTGGATGCATCGAGCTTCGTGTGTAGCAGGCGATCAGGATGAGGTCCATTCGTGTCTGGGTCATAGTACGGTAAGTTTCCGTTCAGAAGAAACGACAGGTAGAGCGCCGATGGTCCCGAGCCTGTAGTGACGATGTCAGTACACGGTGGTCAGATGTGAAAGACCGCGAAACAGTCTCACCGACGACGAGGGTGTGGACAGAGGCCGGTAGCCGGCGAAAGGAACAGTCATGATCTGGAGGCATAACAGTCGTAAGAGAACAGAATGGATGCGAATCTACTCCATGGTCTGGTCTTTTTTTTATTCTGATCTGGTGGTTTCGTACGAAATCGAGTGGTAAGATCCGCAACCCGCGCTGCACTCCGCACAAAACCTCTCCCGCTTGTGCGATTTTGCGCAGGCCAGGCTGATATCGCGGGAGTTGATTGATTTTGCGTTCAAGGAAACAATTCTAGATATTCATAAGAGGGTATCGTTCACGGTGATGTCGACATGTCGGTGTTGTCGCGGAGCTCGAGCTTGGGAGGATACGTGCAACGTTAACGTTGACAGCTGCCTTGTCGTAATGGGTGGAAATATATATAAGCGACAAGCCGATATCGGGCTGAAAACCGCACCGACGAGAAACCGCTCCATGACCGTCAACGTGCTCTTATAAGAGAACTCGACCACTCGAAGACGATGAGAGTAACTGTACGGCTCCCATCATGGCTGCCCCATGCAAAGCAGCGGCTGTCGACCTCGAAGAAAAGGCACAGTTAAGCCAAGAGACCGCTATCGATATCGTCAAACCGCATTCCGTATTCAGCGATCGTGCAAAGAAAGCAATCATCTTCACAGCCTCCATGGGCGCATTCTTCTCGCCGTTGTCAGCAAACATATACATGCCAGCTCTGACGACCATCGCAAATGATCTGAACATCAGTAACAGTCAAATCAACCTGACCGTAACGACCTACCTCATCTTCCAGGGTATTGCACCTTCGTTCATCGGTAACTTTTCGGACACTACTGGAAGGAGGCCTGCCTATATCGTTTGTTTTACAATCTACATTATCGCCAACATCGCACTTGCGCTCAACAATTCTTATGCCGGTCTACTTGCCCTGCGCTGCTTACAGTCTTCCGGATCGTCTGGTACTGTAGCTCTGGCCACTGCCGTCGTGGCCGACGTTTTGACGTCTTCCGAGAGAGGAACGTACGTGGGCTACGCAAGCATGCCATCTATCCTCGGACCAGCTCTCAGTCCCATTCTCGGAGGCGTGATCAGCGCCAAGCTCGGCTGGCACTGGATCTTTTGGTTTTTGCTCATTTTCACTGCGGCCTATCTCGTCCCGTTCTTGATGTTCTTCCCTGAGACGTGTAGGAAGGTCGTGGATGATGGGAGTGTGTTGCCGCCACCATCGAGCTGGAGCTTGCTGAACGTCATGGAACAGCGGAAAGCGAGAAGGGAGAGTACGAACGCGGCCGTGCTGAAAGCTCGGATCCGAAAGCCGAGTTTGCCCAATCCATTGGCCACGCTTGTTATTGTCACAGATAAAGAAGCGGCACTTCTTCTCATCTCAAACGGACTACTTTACGCATGCTATTCCGCCATTAACGTCAGCACAACAAGCCAGTTTGAGAAAATTTACGGATTTAACAGCATACAAATCTCTCTCATGTACCTCCCCATCTGCGGCGGCTCCATCCTTTCAGTCATTACTACTGGCCGATTTCTGAACTGGAACTACAGAAGACACGCCCAACGCTTGGGAATTACAATTGATCACAAGCGCCAGCAAGACTTGACAAACTTTCCTATCGAGCGGGCACGCTTGGAGGTGGCCATGCCTGTTCTCTATCTTGCTGCGGTGACCATTATCGCCTACGGCTGGGTCATGAGTGCGCATGTCAACATTGCCGGTCCGTGCATTCTTCTCTTCCTCATCGGTTACGCTCTCATCGCCGGGAACAACTGTACGAGTATCCTCATGGTGGATTATTATCGCCATAAACCAGCAACGGCTACGGCGGCTAATAACCTGGTGAGATGTTTGATGGGGGCAGCAGCCACGGCGGTCATCAACCCCATGATTGAAGCGATGGGTATTGGATGGGCAATCACCATGATCGGATTACTCTGGATTGCAGTCACACCGCTGTTGTGGATGTTGATGAGGTGGGGTCCGAGATGGCGGGAGGAGAAGACGGAGAAGCCGAGGCGTAGGAACGACAGCGAAGGGGAAGACAAGAAATGATATGTGAGCTGCATTGCAATAACTGAACATGACGACGAGAACTGACAAATGCACGACAAGCAAGCGCTACAATGGTGGCGGTAGCTGCGTCACCGTTACGTCTATTTCTGTGTACGCTGCACCTCGTAAGTCGCAATAGCTGTAGATGAGTACATGCCATAGCTGCGACGTTCCGTCGGGCCTGCAGAAGAGAGCTATATACCGGTAGATCAAATAATCTTTATCGTTCCAAAATATGATCAAAATAAATTTGGTAATGCAGCGGAGGTACTACGTAGACCTGCCTCGTCCTTTCAGGGTTAGGTTGACTAGCGCACGTATCCGTATTCGGGCCACCACAGAGGTCACACGGCCGATACGTCGATACGTCGGTAATTCAAAAACCGTGGAGAGTTCGCCTGTCATATAAAAGGCATGTCCTTCCCAGTCATTCAGTCGGCGGGCATCATCTTGCCACAGCCAGCATGGACGTCACGATTCATACTGCTGCGAATGGCTCAGTCATCGACATCGAATACTATCAGTATGAGCCTTCAGCAGGCGCAGCATGGACATTCGTGGTACTCTTTGGGCTCGCTACTGTTTTCCATGTTGTTTTGTTGTTTATCATTCGCGCCTGGTACTTCATTCCTCTCATTATCGGAGGCGTATGTGAGTGATCCACCACCATCCTCTCCCAAAACCCCTTTTCACGCGAAGTCCAGGTGAAACCTTTGGATATTTCGGACGGGCTTGGTCGCATCGTGAACCAAACTCGATCAAACCATGGGTCACGCAAGAACTCCTCATCCTCTGCGCTCCTCCTCTCGTAGCCGCAACTGTTTACATGATCTTGAGCCGACTTGTGCGCGCTCTCCAAGCCGAACCCCATTCTATGATCCGACCTGCACGAATTACGTTCATATTTGTCTTTAACGATGTCGTTACATTACTTACACAAATTGCCGGCGCAGGCGTCCAAGTCACCGGAGATCAACACGTTATGAACATCGGGAAAAAAGCGGTGATAGCTGGACTGATGATCGGCATATTTGTCTTTGCCCTCTTCATCTTGCTGACGAGCAAGGTTCATGTCCGGTTGAAAAAGCATTCTACACCCGTCCTGAAGCAGAATCCGCATTTACGATGGAAGCGATACATGTGGATGCTGTACATTGTAAGTGTCGCGATCATGGCCCGAAATGTGGTTCGAATTGTCCATTTCGCAGAGGGCAGTGAAGGTTGGGTTTCGAGACATGAGGCAATGATCTATGTATTCGATGCGTTCTTGATGTTCCTGGTCCTGGCAGTTCTAATTGTTCTTCACCCTCAAGTCATAATTAGGAGGACTCGTCGTTTAGCTGAAGAAGTGGAGCGGTAGGAATTCTCTGGCGATACAGCCGCGTTGGGTGTCGTCGAGGCGGACAACATACCCCTCACAGAGAATGAGAGTCAGGGAGACCGTTCAAAGTTTAGGTAGATACTAAAACATGACTCTACCTTCATATCGAGCAATGCAACGTTCACGTCGTTAACTATCCTACCTCCTCAATTGGCCACTCTATAGAAGCGCGGTCTTCTTCGCACAAGCACTCATACACTTCGCTCAGGATATGCTCAGCCCAGCCAGCGAAAATCCAAACCTCGCCAAGTTCATGCTTCATCAAGACCAGAAAATGTGCTAAAACTACTAGAGGTGCTACTTGCCGCTCTTCCAACGCCTGGGAGAACTCCGGCGGGAGGCTGTACGTCCACTTGAAAAGAATATGTGCAAAACGATTGTTGTTATCCGTGCCAGCAATGCCATCGCAGATGGCAGTGAATGATTCGGTTAGACTGTCAACCGCGCTGAGATATACAGAGAGAGACGGGTCGTGGGTAGCTCGGGAGATCACAAATTCTCGGAGCAGCTCCATTTTCTCTCGATACGGTAGCGAATTCATCTCCTCGGGCTCCTTTGGTGTCAAAGCCTCGCCCTGAACTATTGGCGCAAGGAGACCCGAGTGAAACTGATCCTCTTTGAACTCGATAACTGACCGCACTCCTCGTAGTAGCGTAAGCCAAGACACATGCTCTGCCTCACCAAAAAAGAGGTAATCTCCTGGACGAGGTCCCCTGGCAAAGGATATGAAACACAGAAGGACCGAGGAAACCCAGACAGCGTCGCAATTATCAGCTGTGAGGTTTGATAGTGAAAGCATCACTGATTGCAAGCCGGACGTGTGACGGTGGTCGGCTTGTGCGGTATACGATTTACATCGATCGGGATGTAAATGAGCAAGGTGTAAAGCGGAAAGAGCGAGAATAAGATGCAGTAAGAACGGCGAGTTATGACCCATTTTGGGTACGTCAATTTTCCAGAATCTTGATCTGCCATCCTTCCCGCTGAAAGTGAGAGCGGTTGAGGTGATGAAGTGGTGCTGCAGCTGGAGGTCGGAGAAGGAGAAGCCTGGAATACCGAGGACTTCCGCCGGGGCCGAAGTACAAGATGGGCATGTTTGTACTCTCGCGTATGGGATCGTAGACCTCTGGAACGGATATAAGATGATCCTGCGACCTGGTTGGCTATTGTCTGATCCGGTACGAGGTAGACCCACGGCAGTCGCAGGCGACTCGACGCTGGCGGAAGCCGTGACAGTGTAGTCGCAAGTAATCATGTGATTGTAGCAGTTTGCGCATTCCGGTTTTGTTTCGTCACACTGTTCAGCGTCGAATCAGCAAGATGGTCTCGCAGCTCGTCGTATGGGATCAACCTTGATGTGCCGTCTCTTACAGTTGATACAACCCAACCGCGACTTGCGATGCGACCGTCGTCCAGCGACGATGTTGAATCGTTTCTCCATAGCTTCCAAACAGTAAGTTGTCTGTTACCCACATATTGGCCGAGCTGCCCAGGTATTCAGAGTTCTCGATACCGGTAGACGTCGGTCCGATCTCGGCGCGAAACTCCGAGTGAGCGCCGACGTTGACCGAAGAAACCTGAACACCAACAGATCAAATCCATAGGTTTCGTTTGAATACGATGACTGGTTGAAAGAAATGGCATGCTCCAATTGCAGGCAATCGAAGGTTCGAGTGCGCTTTACCGATCTGTTATACCGTTTTCTGACGATCGTCTGTCGAAGGTGCGGTGTGATTCTGCCGGTGATGGCAAGTCCTGCTCGAGATGCAACCGTCTCCAATCGAAATGCGAAACGGTAGCCGGTTTCAGGAGAGTGAGCCGGGTTCAGAAAGTTGCCGAGTTGGAACGTCAAGTGCAGCATCTGGCAACCATTGTAGCGCAGCAGCACAGTGAACGCACGACAACACCGGCGGCCGCGGACAGGCCGACATCGCTGCCGGCCCCAACGCCCCAGCTGTTATCAGCAACTTCCGTACGGTCAGAACCACCCAACGGGCCTTCACCGCAATCGCTTTTGACCTCGCTTCCGGCGCCCGCAATAGCACGGTCCATCGAAGGGATCGAAATCAGCTCCGAGCGTATTCATTCGTTCTTCCAGACGTATGATGCTCTCTCTGTGGATACTCTATGGGCTACGTACTGAGCGCTCTGCAGGTTCTTCACGTTCTACCATCCCTTTCTCCCCTTTCTTGATCCGTCGTTCTCCGCGGACGCCTACTATGCATTGTCGCAACCTCTGTTCTGGGCAATTATTGCCGTCGCAGCTCAACGAGACCAGACTACGCCCTCCATCATCACCTCAATCGCACCGCATGTGGTCAACCTCGCATGGAATACATGTATGAGCCCTTCTCCGCCGACATGCGCCAATATCCAGGCTTTGCTGTTGTTGAATCTCTGGCCATACTGGCCGTACAGACCGTGGAAGGAACATGCCTATCTGTTTGCGAATGTAGCTATCAACTGTGCCATACGAATTGGACTTCACCGACCAGGCAATCCGGGAGACTTTAGAAGGATGGGGAATGAGGTGATCGGTGGGGCAGATTTCGGTGAAAGGTTACGGACATGGGTGGCATGTAACATTGTCGGTGAACTGTATGTCTTTGGAGAGATCGCAAGTCCCTTCGCTAACCCACTCTCAGCGTCGCGTCTGATCTCGGCCATCCTCCCTTGACATCCCTTTTCGATTGGACAGTTCAACGTGTCTGTACGCCTGCTTCGCCTGAAGCGTCACTCATTCCTAGAGATATAAGGCACATGCTCTTGATTATGCGTTTCAGTAACCGCGTATCAAAGACAATGTTCAGCAACCTTGCGGATCCTTTCGGTTTTCCTTGCGAAACCGAATGGCCGGCGTTGATGAACCTACTCGAAGACGAAGCGCATAATCTGGAGGCAACATTGAAGGAGGAACCTCTTTCGCATTGGACAAGGATCATCTTTCATAGCGCGCGATTGTATCTTCATGCGTTCAGCCTTCTTTCTCCTCCATCCTCGCCTCGCAGGACCGAGGCTCTGTTGAAAGCTCATGCCGCAGCAGCACAGTATATCTCCACAGGTATCACTATGACTACGGATAGCAATCCGATGATAGAGCCTATGCTCTGTGCGCCGATGACAGTTCTCCGACGTGCGTCCGTCGCATCCTGTATATTGCTGCGTGTTCATTCTTCAAAGCTCGAAAGATACGTCGATGCCACGGCAGGTGAACTCTTCAACACTGCGTCGCAGATCGTCCGTCGATGTTCGTTTAAGTCGGGAGACGATCTGACCCGCCATGTGGATATGGTTGCACAACTCTGGCGGAAGCGTATTCCGTCGTCCACCGAAGCCAATGGCGAGAGCCCAGTGGGGAGAAGACTTGCGCAGTACGATGACGAAGACATCGTAATGAGAGTCAGGGGAAGAGGAGCAGTTAGTGTGATGTTCGATTGCCTCGCCTTGTGGAGGGACGATATCAGGGAACAGCAGCGGACGTCTGAAGTTGCGCAGCTGCCTACGGAGCCGCGTGAAGACTATATAGCCACAGGAGCGTCGACGTCGGACATGGAGACTGCGGAGCAGCTTTTATCGATGGGTAGCACGGCAGCACATGCAAATACGGTTGGGATGGTAGGTATGGATGATTGGCTATGGGATCTGGATTTCGACTTTGGTTTCGGAGATTTTACGAATATGGCGCACAATGGAGGATCGCTTTGACAGAAGGAGGGGTCAGCATATCAATACAGTGTTGAGGGTGACGGTAGTATCTACATGAGTTCGTAGGCATTGGCAGAAGATGGCGACGATTCCGCATACGTCACATGTTGGAGTGCACAAACGCATTGCGAGCAATTGAGGATGCGAACGCCGTACGAGCGAAACACAGTACGTCTTACCAAGATGCACCCCCATTTTGACGTTCTTTCGGTGCCCAATCCGGTAATTTAGCCCTGCCCGCGCGTGCGGCGAACGTGGAAACCGACCTGAAAACGCCCATTAAAAAAGGTGAAATCAGTAAAATTGACCCGGCAAATCTGTTCTTTTATATTTCAGGTTTATTCCTTTCATCTTTGAGCCCCCTCACACCTCAATTACGTGAGATATCCCCTACTCTAAGTCGACGTAGGGGTAGCACGAGCGCTCGCTGCCAGCCGGGCCTCTCCACCCTCCCCGGCCCACACCCCACCCAGACTGTTCTTGAAACCCGGGGAAGAGAATGTCGAGATTTGTTCATTACCATTCACGTACACACCTGCAATATCTCCCATGTTTTTTACCCTCTCGTCCTCAATCTTTTCCCTCCCGTCTTCACCCTTTTCCCAGAGTTGTGTACCTGAATGTGCCGCCGTCGGCGCTTTCATTCATTACCTTTCCATTTCCGGCGTTTGTAAACAAAGAGCATGTCACCCGACAACGTCGCAACAACCCATTTCATCGCGTCTCCCTTCTTGTGCTACTATTCATGTACACACCTGCAATATCTCCCATGTTTTTTACCCTCCTGTCTTCAACCTTTTCCCTAGGGTTAGGGTTAGGGTTAGGGTTAGGGTTAGGGTTAGGGTTAGGGTTAGGGTTAGGGTTAGGGTTAGGGTTAGGGTTAGGGTTAGGGTTAGGGTTAGGGTTAGGGTTAGGGTTAGGG